>NW_025745406.1:110000-122500 GCF_021184085.1 Oncorhynchus gorbuscha | reverse complement strand
ACACACACACACACACACACACACACACACACACACACACACCTGACTGGCAGACGCTTCAAACAGAACTCCTGTGATCTCTGAGATGCCGGGGCAGATTCTAACACATTACAGTCTGTATCTGACTGGGGGTTCTGTCTCTCTTTCTCGCGCTCTCTCTCTCGCGCTCTCTCGCGCTCTCTCGCTCTCTCTCTCGTGCTCTCTCGCTCTCTCTCGCGCTCTCTCGCGCTCTCTCGCTCTCTCTCGCGCTCTCTCTTTCTCTCTCTCTCGCGCTCTCTCTCTCTTTCTCTCTCTTTCTCGCTCTCTCTCGCCCTCTCTCTTTCTTTCTCTCTTTTTCTCGCTCTCTCTCGCTCTTTCTCGCTCTCTTTCTCTCTCTCGCTCTTTCTCGGTCTCCCTCTCTCTCCCCCTCTCTTTCTATCAGTGTGTGTTTTTCTTCCCTCCCCAGACAGAGAGATTCTATTTGGCCTATTTTAAGGGGAAAGTGAGCCGTCACAGGCAGCCAGTCAAACAGACAGACACAGAGGAACAGAGTGCTAGCTAGCTGCCTGTCTCTTCTGAGGCTTCTGTTCTGATGTCTCACTTAAAGTTACCAGGCTTCAACCTCCTGGCGGGGGGGGGGGGGGGGGGGGGGGACAAGATCAGATCTCCTACTAGACTGAGAATGAGATAAAGCTCCAGATATATGGTCTCTCCTCTCCACACTGCTGATGAAGATTAAGAGTGCAGAGATATGCATCCAAATGGCACCCTATTCCCTTCATGGTGCACTACCTTTGACCAGAGCCCATAGGACTTAGTGCACTATAAAGGGAATAGTCTTCTATTGGAATATTGGGAACACACTCTTCTATTGGAATTTGGAACACATTTGGAACACAGTCTTCTATTGGAATATTGGCCCTCATTTTCTCCATTTGGAACACAGTCTTCTATTGGAATATTGGCCCTAATTTCCTCCATTTGGAACACAAAGTCTTCTATTGGAATATTGGCCCTCATTTTCTCCATTTGGAACACACTCTTCTATTGGAACATTGGCCCTAATTTCCTCCATTTGGAACATACAGTCTTCTATTGGAATATTGGCCCTCATTTTCTCCATTTGGAACACAAAGTCTTCTATTGGAACATTGGCCCTAATTTCCTCCATTTGGAACACACACTCTTCTATTGGAACATTGGCCCTAATTTCCTCCATTTGGAACACACACTCTTCTATTGGAACATTGGCCCTAATTTCCTCCATTTGGAACATACAGTCTTCTATTGGAACATTGGCCCCTAATTTCCTCCATTTGGAACACACAGTCTTCTATTGGAACATTGGCCCCTAATTTCCTCCATTTGGAACACACACTCTTTACAGACACGTCAACAGTTTTTCTCCTTTTGTGTTTGGGGGGGCTGATATGGGAGGGGGTTGAGGTGATTGAGGAGCGGAAGTTTCTCAGTGATTGTGTCTCCAGACAAAGTGGGGGTCTGCCAGACATCTGATAATATGATTTAGCATAGAAAAGTCACCCCTAAATGTGCTTTTCTCTATCTGCTTTTACCTCTTTCACAGTTTTTCTCCTTTTACTGTGTTAGGGGGGCTGATATGGGAGGGGGGGGTGAGGTGATTGGAGGGGCTCTGTGTGTGTGGGGTCTAGACAGTGATAATATGATTTAGCATAGAAACTGTGCTTTTCTCTGTATCTGTTTCCTTTTCACTCTCTCTCTGTGTGTGTGTGTGTGTGTGTGTGTGTGTGTGTGTGTGTGTGTGTGTGTGTGTGTGTGTGTGTGTGTGTGTGTGTGTGTGTGTGTGTGTGTGTGTGTGTGTGTGTGTACTCCATTATGTCCATCTCTTGTTGCCCAGGGTTTGGGGGTATTGAGTTCCAGTGGAACACGGATAACATTGTGTGTCTGTATCAGTATTAGAGACCATCTGTCCCTGTAGACCCACAGATATACTATCAATCACAGTTCTACATGGACCCCCTCCCTCTCTCCACCTCCCCCGCCTCCCTCCCTCCCTCCCCATCTCTCTCCGCCTCCCTCCCTCCGCCTCCCTCCCTCCCTCTCTCCGCCTCCCTCCCTCCCTCCCTCCGCCTCCCTCCCTCCCTCTCTCCGCCTCCCTCCCTCCCTCCGCCTCCTCTCTCCCTCCCTCTCCGCCTCTCTCCCTCCCTCTCTCCGCCTCCCTCCCTCCCTCTCTCCCGCCTCCCTCCCCCTCCTCCGCCTCCCTCCCTCCTCCGCCTCCCTCCCTCCCTCTCCCCCCTCCCTCCCTCCCTCCGCCTCCCTCCTCCCTCCCCCTCCCTCCCTCTCTCCCCTCCCTCCCTCCCCTCCGCCTCCCTCCCTCCCTCCACCTCCCTCCCTCCCTCTCTCCCTCCTCCCTCCCTCTCTCCGCCTCCCTCCCTCCGCCTCCCCTCCCTCCCTCCCTCCCTCCCTCCCTCCCTCCCTCCCTCCCATATGGATTTTTGTATTGGTTCCCTTAGGACTCTATTCCGCCTCATTAAATCCGTAAAAGGTGTTGACAAAATTCCCTCAAGAGAGAGACAGCCATTTATGCATTAATGCATCCATTTTAAAGTTGAAATTAATTTGACTTAGTTCCTCCCTAGTAGCCTCCCTAGCTAGCTATAGGTCCCATAGCTATCTCCTAACAGGTCCTCCCTAGCTATTTGCCTAACAGGTCCCTAGCTATTTGCCATTCCTATAGCTATATGCTAACAGGTCCCATCCCTGCTAACAGGTCCTATAGCTATTTGCTAACAGGTCCCTATCTGCTAACAGCCTCCCTCTGCTCCAGGTCCCTAGCTATCTGCTAACAGGTCCCATCCGCTATCTCCTAACACCGCCCCATGGCTATCCTCCCTCCCTCCGCCTCCCTGGCTATCTCCTAACACTCCCATGGCTATCTCCTAACACCCCCCTGGCTATCTGCTAACACGCCTCCCTGGCTATCCCTCCGCTCCCACCCTCCCATGGCTATCTCCGCTCCCTCCCACCGCCTCCCTCTCTGGCTATCTCCTAACACCGCCTCCCTCCCTGGCTATCTGCTCACGCCTCCCTCCCTCCCTCTGCCTCCCACCCTCCCTCCCTCCGGCTATCCCTAACACGTCCCCTCCCTCCCTCTGGAACACGACCCAATTTCATTTTTGTATTGCTATTTTACACGATATTCAATATCATTAAATGTGAAAAAGGTGTTGACAAAATTCCCCAAGAGAGAACAGCCATTTATGCATTAATGCATCCATTTTAAAGTTGAAATTAATTTGACTTAGTTCTTAGCATAGTCCCAATATAGCTAGCTAACAGGTCCCATAGCTATCTGCTAACAGGTCCCATAGCTATCTGCTAACAGGTCCCATAGCTATCTGCTAACAGGTCCCATAGCTATCTGCTAACAGGTCCCATAGCTATCTGCTAACAGGCCCCATAGCTATCTGCTGACAGGTCCCATAGCTATCTGCTAACAGGTCCCATAGCTATCTGCTAACAGGTCCCATAGCTATCTGCTAACAGGTCCCATAGCTATCTGCTAACAGGTCCTATAGCTATTTGCTAACAGGTCCCATAGCTATCTGCTAACAGGTCCCATAGCTATCTGCTGACAGGTCCCATAGCTATCTGCTGACAGGTCCCATTTAATGCTATCTGCTGACAGGTCCCAATAGCTATCTGCTGACAGGTCCCATAGCTATCTGCTGACAAGTCCCATAGCTATCTGCTGAAAATAGCTATAACTGCTGACAGGTCCCACAGCTATCTGCTAACAGGTCCCATAGCTATCTGAAAATAGGTCCCATAGCTATCTGCAACAGGTCCCATAGCTGTGATCTGCAACAGGTCCCACAGCTATCTGCTAACACGTCCCATGGAAATCCTGCTAACAGGTCCCATGGCTATCTGCTAACACGTCCCATGGCTATCTGATAACCGTCCCATGGCTATGTGTAACAGGTCCCATGGCTATCTGATAACCTGTCCCACAGGCTATCTGCTAACACGTCCCATGGCTATCTGCTAACACGTCCCATAGCTATCTGCTAACAGGTCCCATAGCTATCTGCTAACAGGTCCCATTAGCTATCTGCTAACAGGTCACATAGCTATCTGCTAACAGGTCACATTAGCTATCTGCTAACAGGTCACATTAGCTATCTGCTGACAGGTCCCATAGCTATCTGCTGACAGGTCCCATAGCTATCTGCTGACAAGTCCCATGTAGCTATCTGCTAACAGGCCCCATAGCTATCTGCTGACAGGTCCCATAGCTATCTGATGCTAACAGGTCCCATAGCTATCTGCTAACAGGTCCCATAGCTTCTGCTAACAGGTCCCATAGCTATCTGCTAACACGTCCCATGGCTATCTGCTAACACTGTCCCATGGCTATCTGCTAACAGGTCCCATGGCTATCTGCTAACACGTCCCATGGCTATCTGCTAACACGCCCATGGCTATCTGCTAACAGGTCCATGGCTATCTGCTAACAGGTCCCATGGCTATCTGCTAACACTGTTCCCATGGCTATCTGCAACACACTGTCCCATAGCTATCTGCTAACAGGTCCCATTAGCTATCTGCTAACAGGTCACATAGCTATCTGCTAACAGGTCACATTAGCTATCTGCTAACAGGTCACATTAGCTATCTGCTAACAGGTCACATTAGCTATCTGCTAACAGGTCACATTAGCTATCTGCTAACAGGTCACATAGCTATCTGCTAACAGGTCACATAGCTATCTGCTAACAGGTCACATTAGCTATCTGCTAAAGGTCACATTAGCTATCTGCTAACAGGTCACATTAGCTATCTATCTATTTTGTTATGTTACAGCTGCTTAACACTGTTCCGATGCATTTATATATATGCGATATATATTAAATATACTGTTCCGATGCTATATGAATTTAATATGTCACTGTTCCAATGCTAGAGGACTGAAAAAGCACTGATAACCTGGACTCCACACAGAGAGATGTTCCAATGCTAAGGACTGCTTCAAAAGCACTGTTCCTCCATTAGGTAAATCTGAACATAACTCTATTATCCTGATTCCTGCTGACAAAACAACATAAACAGGAAGTACCAGTGTCGCTCAATATGTACTGGTTCAATGAAGCACTGCTCCGCTACAGGACTGCTTCAAAAGCACTGTTCCAATGCTACAGGACCGCTTCAAAAGCACTGTTCCGATGCTACAGGACCGCTTCAAAAGCACTGTTCCAATGCTACAGGACCGCTTCAAAAGCACTGTTCCAATGCTACAGGACTGCTTCAAAAGCACTGTTCCGATGCTACAGGACTGCTTCAATAGCACTGTTCCGATGCTACAGGACTGCTTCAAAAGCACTGTTCCGATGCTACAGGACTGCTTCAATAGCACTGTTCCGATGCTACAGGACTGCTTCAAAAGCACTGTTCCGATGCTACAGGACTGCTTCAAAAGCACTGTTCCGATGCTACAGGACTGCTTCAATAGCACTGTTCCGCTGCTACAGGACTGCTTCAATAGCACTGTTCCGCTGCTACAGGACTGCTTCAAAAGCACTGTTCCGCTGCTACAGGACTGCTTCAAAAGCACTGTTCCGATGCTACAGGACTGCTTCAAAAGCACTGTTCCGATGCTACAGGACTGCTTCAAAAGCACTGTTCCGATGCTACAGGACTGCTTCAAAAGCACTGTTCCGATGCTACAGGACTGCTTCAATAGCACTGTTCCGATGCTACAGGACTGCTTCAAAAGCACTGTTCCGATGCTACAGGACTGCTTCAAAAGCACTGTTCCGATGCTACAGGACTGCTTCAATAGCACTGTTCCGGGATTCATCCGATGGCATTGAGGAGTTCACCACATCAGTCACCGGCTTCATTGATAAGAGCATTGACGACATCGTCCCCACGTTGACCGTACGTACATATCCCAACCAGAAGCCATGTCTTACACGCTACAGGGTAGCCTAGTGGTTAGAGCATTGGACTAGTAACCGCAAGGTTGCAAGTTCAAATCCCCGAGCTGACAAGGTACAAATCTGTCATTCTGCCCTTGAACAGGCAGTTAACCCACTGTTCCTAGGCCATCATTGTAAATAAGAATTTGTTCTTAACTGACTTGCCTAGTTAAATAAAGGTAAAATGAACATCCGAACTGAGCTAAAGGCTAGAGCTGCTGCTTTCAAGGAGCTGGATACCAATCCGTACGATTAAAAGAAATCCTGCTATGCCCTCCGACGAACTAGGAAAAGTGTCAAACCAGGACCAAGCACAAATCCTACTACACCCCGGCTCATCGGATGTGGCAGGGCTCGCAAACTATCATCGATTACAAAGCGAAACCCAACCGAGTCTACCAGACCTGCAAAATACCTTCTATGCTCTCTTCGAGGCTAGCAACACTGAACCACGCATGAGAGCATCAGCTGTTCCGGACGACTGTGAGATCACGCTCTCCGTAGCCGAAGTCAGTAAGAGCTTTAAACAGGTCGACATTCACAAGACCCCAGGACACGTACCAGAAGCATGACCGACTGTCTTCACTGATATGTTAAACCTGTCGCTGACCCAGTCTGTAATACCAACATGTTTCAAGCAGACCACCACAGTCCCTGTGCCCAAAGCTAAGGATCTTAAACACTATAGACTATGGAACATTTTGTTGTGTTCTGAACTATTGAACAGGTTATTGTGTTCTGAACTATTGAACAGTTCTGAACTATTGAACAGGTCATTGTGTTCTGAACTATTGAACAGTTCTGAACTATTGAACAGGTCATTGTGTTCTGAACTATTGAACAGTTCTGAACTATTTAACGGGTCTTAATATAATAATAATAATAATATATGCCATTTAGCAGACGCTTTTATCCAAAGCGACTTACAGTCATGTGTGCATACATTCTATGTATGGGTGGTCCAGGGGATCGAACCCAGTGTTGTAAGATGGTTTGGCGAGGACAACATTCACGACTTCAGGTCTAAGAACAATATCCAATATCCTCATACATTTGATTTCATTATCTCTTTTTGACGGTTGAATGTGTTGTATTGTATTTGTCCCTCGACCTGTACTCTCTCTGCTGAGTGTTGTGGTTCTGTCTTGTACCCCTAAAGAGCTCGAAGGTCATTCTCTCTGCTGAGTGTTGTTGTTCTGTCTTGTACCCTTACAGAGCTCGGAGGTCATTCTCTCTGCTGAGTGTTGTGGTTCTGTCTTGTACCCCTACAGAGCTCGGAGGTCATTCTCTCTGCTGAGTGTTGTGGTTCTGTCTTGTACCCCTACAGAGCTCGGAGGTCATTCTCTCTGCTGAGAGTTGTGGTTCTGTCTTGTACCCCTACAGAGCTCGGAGGTCATTCTCTCTGCTGAGAGTTGTGGTTCTGTCTTGTACCCTTACAGAGCTCGGAGGTCATTCTCTCTGCTGAGTGCCTCTGGACAATTGTTGCTCTGCTCTGACAGTTTGATAACAATGGTTTACTCTCTCTTCCTTCTGTCCCTGTCCTCCTCTTTCATAAACTCTCTTCCCCTGTCTCTCTGTCTCTCTGTCTCTCTGTCTCTCTGTCTCTCTGTCTCTCTGTCTCTCTGTCTCTCTGTCTCTCTGTCTCTGTCTCTCTCTCTCTACCTATCCCCCTGTCTCTCTCTCTCTCTCTCTCTCTCTCTCTCTCTCTACCTATCCCCCTGTCTCTCTCTCTCTTTCTCTCTCTCTCTCTCTCTCTCTCTACCTATCCCCCTGTCTCTCTCTCTCTTTCTCTCTCTAGTGGTTCTGTTGGACACCACAGCTGTTCTGGGTGAGTTGGACTGGAGGACCTACCCAGTGAATGGGGTAAGTGTTTCTCCTACCATACCATTGTATAGGCGGGGCGCCCTCAGGATGTGGTTTTAGACCTTACAGTGAAATGCTTACTTACAAGCCCCTAACCCATAATGCAGTTTAAAAAAACGGATAAGAATCTGAAATAAAGTAACAAGTAATTAAAGAGCAGCAGTAAAATAACAACATGGAGGCTAAATACAGGGGGTACCGGTACAGAGTCAATGTGGAGGCTTTATACAGGGGGTACTAGTACAGAGTCAATGTGGAGGCTATATACAGGGTGTCACGGTACAGAGTCAATGTGGAGGCTATATACAGGGTGTCACGGTACAGAGTCAATGTGGAGGCTATATACAGGGTGTCACGGTACAGAGTCAATGTGGAGGCTATATACAGGGTGTCACGGTACAGAGTCAATGTGGAGGCTATATACAGGGTGTCACGGTACAGAGTCAATGTGGAGGCTATATACAGGGGGTACCGGTACAGAGTCAATGTGGAGGCTATATACAGGGGGTACCAGTACAGAGTCAATGTGGAGACTATATACAGGGTATTACAGTACAGAGTCAATGTGGAGGCTATATACAGGGGATACAGAGTCAATGTGGAGGCTATATACAGGGGGTACAGAGTCAGTGTGGAGGCTATATACAGGGGATACCGGTACAGAGTCAATGTGGAGGCTATATACAGGGGATACCGGTACAGAGTCAATGTGGAGGCTATATACAGGGGGATACCGGTACAGAGTCAATGTGGAGGCTATATACAGGGGGTACCGGTACAGAGTCAATGTGGAGGCTATATACAGGGGGTACTGGTACAGAGTCAATGTGGTGGCTATATACAGGGGGTACCGGTACAGAGTCAATGTGGAGGCTATATACATGGGGTACCAGTACAGAGTCAATGTGGAGGCTATATACAGGAGGTACCAGTACAGAGTCAATGTGGAGGCTATATACAGGGGGTACCAGTACAGAGTCAATGTGGAGGCTATATACAGGGGGTACCAGTACAGAGTCAATGTGGAGGCTATATACAGGGAGTACAGAGTCAATGTGGGGACTATATACAGGGGGTACCAGTACAGAGTCAATGTGGAGGCTATATACAGGGGGTACCGGTACAGAGTCAATGTGGAGGCTATATACAGGGGGTACCGGTACAGAGTCAATGTGGGGACTATATACAGGGGGTACCAGTACAGAGTCAATGTGGAGGCTATATACAGGGGGTACCAGTACAGAGTCAATGTGGAGGCTATATACAGGGGGTACCTGTACAGAGTCAATGTGGAGGCTATATACAGGGGGTACCGGTACAGAGTCTATGTGGAGGCTATATACAGGGAGTACCAGTACAGATTCAATGTGGAGGCTATATACAGGGGGTACCAGTACAGAGTCAATGTGGAGGCTATATACAGGGAGTACAGAGTCAATGTGGAGGCTATATACAGGGAGTACAGAGTCAATGTGGGGACTATATACAGGGTGTCACGGTACAGAGTCAATGTGGAGGCTATATACAGGGGGGTACTGGTACAGAGTCAATGTGGAGGCTATATACAGGGGATACAGAGTCAATGTGGAGGCTGTTATCTAAAGTAGAGCCCTGGGTCCAGGGGCCTGTTGTCTGAAGTAGAGCTCTGGGTCCAGGGGCCTGTTGTCTAAAGTAGAGCCCTGGGTCCTGGGGCCTGTTGTCTAAAGTAGAGACCTGGGTCCAGGGGCCTGTTGTCTAAAGTAGAGCCCTGGCTCCAGGGGCCTGTTGTCTAAAGTAGAGCTCTGTTCCCTTTATATTCTACTGTTTCCGACCTGGGCCCAGGGGCCTGTTGTCTAAAGTAGAGCCCTGGGCCCAGGGGCCTGTTGTCTAAAGTAGAGCCCTGGGCCCAGGGGCCTGTTGTCTAAAGTAGAGCCCTGGGCCCTGGGGCCTGTTGTCTGAAGTAGAGCCCTGGGTACAGGGGCCTGTTGTCTAAAGTAGAGCTCTGGGTACAGGGGCCTGTTGTCTAAAGTAGAGCTCTGGGTCCAGGGGCCTGTTGTCTGAAGTAGAGCCCTGGGTCCAGGGGCCTGTTGTCTGAAGTAGAGCCCTGGGTCCAGGGGCCTGTTGTCTGAAGTAGAGCCCTGGGTCCAGGGGCCTGTTGTCTAAAGTAGAGCCCTGGGTCCAGGGGCCTGTTGTCTAAAGTAGAGCCCTGGGTCCAGGGGCCTGTTGTCTAAAGTAGAGCCCTGGGTCCAGGGGCCTGTTGGGGTCCCCCAGCACCACTTTCACTATCTAAATGAATCAGACGTTCGTTTGGTCCCCCAGCACCACTTTCACTATCTAAACGAATCAGACGGTCGTTTCATAATGAGGAAGAGTTGACTGGTCTCCGGGAGGCAGAATGAGGAAGAGTTGACCGTAGAGAGAACATTAGAACACTGTGAGATGGAACGCTGGTCTCCGGGAGGCAGAATGAGGAAGAGTTGACTGGTCTCCGGGAGGAAGAGTTGACTGGTCTCCGGGAGGCAGAATGAGGAAGAGTTGACTGGTCTCCGGGAGGCAGAATGAGGAAGAGTTGACCGTAGAGAGAACATTAGAACACTGTGAGATGGAACGCTGGTCTCCGGGAGGCAGAATGAGGAAGACTTGACTGGTCTCCGGGAGGAAGAGTTGACTGGTCTCTGGGAGGCAGAATGAGGAATAGTTGACTGGTCTCCGGGAGGCAGAATGAGGAAGAGTTGACTGGTCTCCGGGAGGCAGAATGAGGAAGAGTTGACCGTAGAGAGAATATTAGAACACTGTGAGATGGAACGCTGGTCTCAGGAGGCAGGAGGAAGAGTTGACTGGTCTCGGGAGGCAGAATGAGGAAGAGTTGACTGGTCTCCGGGAGGCAGAATGAGGAAGAGTTGACTGGTCTCAGGAGGCAGAATGAGGAAGAGTTGACCGTAGAGAGAATATTAGAACACTGTGAGATGGAACGCTGGTCTCAGGAGGCAGAATGAGGAAGAGTTGACTGGTCTCGGGAGGCAGAATGAGGAAGAGTTGACTGGTCTCAGGAGGCAGAATGAGGAAGAGTTGACCGTAGAGAGAATATTAGAACACTGTGAGATGGAACGCTGGTCTCAGGAGGCAGAATGAGGAAGAGTTGACTGGTCTCGGGAGGCAGAATGAGGAAGAGTTGACTGGTCTCAGGAGGCAGAATGAGGAAGAGTTGACTGGTCTCAGGAGGCAGAATGAGGAAGAGTTGACCGTAGAGAGAATATTAGAACACTGTGAGATGGAACGCTGGTCTCAGGAGGCAGAATGAGGAAGAGTTGACTGGTCTCGGGAGGCAGAATGAGGAAGAGTTGACTGGTCTCCGGGAGGCAGAATGAGGAAGAGTTGACTGGTCTCAGGAGGCAGAATGAGGAAGAGTTGACCGTAGAGAGAATATTAGAACACTGTGAGATGGAACGCTGGTCTCCGGGAGGCAGAATGAGGAAGAGTTGACTGGTCTCCGGGAGGAAGAGTTGACCGTAGAGATAACATTAGAACACTGTGAGATGGAACACTGGTCTCAGAAGGCAGAATGAGGAAGAGTTGACTGGTCTCAGGAGGCAGAATGAAGAAGGGTTGACTGGTCTCAGGAGGCAGAATGAGGAAGAGTTGACTGTAGAGAGAACATTATAACATTAGAACACCTTGAGATGGAACGCTGGTCTAAGGAAGCAGAATGAGGAAGAGTTGACTGTAGAGAGAACATTAGAATGTTAGAACACTGTGAGATGGAATGCTGGTCTCAGGAGGCAGAATGAGGAAGAGTTGACTGGTCTCAGGAGGCAGAATGAGGAAGAATTGACTGGTCTCCGGGAGGCAGAATGAGGAAGAGTTGACCGTAGAGAGAATATTAGAACACTGTGAGATGGAACGCTGGTCTCCGGGAGGCAGAATGAGGAAGAGTTGACTGGTCCCTGGGAGGCAGAATGAGGAAGAGTTGACTGGTCTCCGGGAGGCAGAATGAGGAAGAGTTGACTGGTCTGAGGAGGCAGAATGAGGAAGAGTTGACCGTAGAGAGAATATTAGAACACTGTGAGATGGAACGCTGGTCTCAGGAGGCAGAAGGAGGAAGAGTTGACTGGTCTCAGGAGGCAGAATGAGGAAGAATTGACTGGTCTCCGGGAGGCAGAATGAGGAAGAGTTGACTGGTCTCCGGGAGGCAGAATGAGGAAGAGTTGACTGGTCATAGGGTGAATGCACCAATTTGTAAGTCGCTCTGGATAAGAGCGTCTGCTAAATGACTTAATGGATGTCATAGGGTGAATGCACCAATTTGTAAGTCGCTCTGGATAAGAGCGTCTGCTAAATGACTTAAATGTAAATGTAATGAGGAAGAGTTGACTGGTCTCCGGGAGGCAGAATGAGGAAAAGTTGACTGGTCTCCGGGAGGCAGAATGAGGAAAAGTTGACTGGTCTCCGGGAGGCAGAATGAGGAAGAGTTGACTGGTCTCCGGGAGGCAGAATGAGGAAGAGTTGACTGGTCTCCGGGAGGCAGAATGAGGAAGAGTTGACTGGTCTCCGGGAGGAAAAATTAGGAAAAGTTGACTGGTCTCCGGGAGGCAGAATGAGGAAAAGTTGACTGGTCTCCGGGAGGCAGAATGAGGAAGAGTTGACTGGTCTCCGGGAGGCAGAATGAGGAAGAGTTGACTGGTCTGATTGGTTTAGAGGTGACAGCAACAAGTTAAACTT
>NW_025745406.1:55000-102500 GCF_021184085.1 Oncorhynchus gorbuscha | reverse complement strand
TAGTATAATACTAATAATATATAGTATTATAATAATATACAGTATAATACTAATAATATATAGTATAATAATAATATACAGTATAATTCTAATAATATATAGTATAATAATAATATACAGTATAATACTAATAATATATAGTATAATAATAATATACAGTATAATACTAATAATATATAGTATAATAATAATATACACCAGGAAGCACAGATGGTAATACATAGTAATATATAGTATAATACTAATAATATATAGTATTATAATAATATACAGTATAATACTAATAATATATAGTATTATAATAATATACAGTATAATACTAATAATATATAGTATAATAATAATATACAGTATAATACTAATATACACCAGGAAGCACAGAAGGTAATACATAGTAATATACAGTATAATACTAATAATATATAGTATAATAATAATATACAGTATAATACTAATAATATATAGTATTATAATAACATACAGTATAATACTAATAATAATATATAGTATTATAATAACATACAGTATAATACTAATAATAATATATAGTATTATAATAACATACAGTATAATACTAATAATAATATATAGTATTATAATAATATACAGTATAATACTAATAGTAATATATAGTATAATAGTAATAATATACTAATAATATATAGTGTAATACTAATAATATATAGTATAATACTAATAATATATAGTATTATAATAATATACAGTATAATACTAATAATAATATATAGTATAATAATAATATACAGTATAATACTAATAATAATATATAGTATAATAATAACATACAGTATAATACTAATAATAATATATAGTATTATAATAACATACAGTATAATACTAATAATAATATATAGTATTATAATAATATACAGTATAATACTAATAATAATATATAGTATAAAAGTAATAATATACAATATAATAATGATATACAGTGTAATACTAATAATATATAGTATAATACTAATAATATATAGTATTATAATAATATACAGTATAATACTAATAACATACAGTATAATACTAATAATATATAGTATAATAATAATATACAGTATAATACTAATAATATATAGTATTATAATAATATACAGTATAATAATAATAATATATAGTATAATACTAATAATATATAGTATAATAATAACATACAGTATAATACTAATAATAATATATTGTATAATACTAATAATAACATACAGTATAATATACAGTATAATACTAATAATAATATATGCCAGGCAGCACAGAAGGTAATATATAATAATATACAGTATAATATATAGTACAATACTAATAATAACATACAGTATAATATACAGTATAATACTAATAATAATATATGCCAGGCAGCACAGAAGGTAATATATAATAATATACAGTATAATATATAGTACAATACTAATAATAACATACAGTATAATATACAGTATAATACTAATAATAATATATGCCAGGCAGCACAGAAGGTAATATATAATAATATACAGTATAATATATAGTATAATACCAGAATAATAATAATATACTGGATAATATATAGTATAATTGTAATAATAATATACTAATAATTATAAATGTAATATATAACCCAGGTGTGTTGCAGGTAATAAAAGGTGTATGTTATGTTCCCTTCAGGTGTACGTGGAGCTGCGCTTCACCCTGAGAGACTGTAACTCCATCCCTTGGGTGTCTGGTACCTGCAAGGAGACCTTTAACCTCTTCTACCTCCAGACAGAGGAGCCACACGTCGCCGCCACCCGCTTCAGACCCGCCGACTACGCCAAGGTCTAGTTTTAGAGAATCCTACTTGTTACTTTTTTATTCATTTTTTTTAAAAACTCTTATTTTACCAGGTAAGTTGACTGAGAACACGTTCTCATTTACAGCAACGACCTGGGGAATAGTTACAGGGGAGAGAAGAGGGATTAAGGAGCCAATTGTAAACTGCTGTTACTGTTAAAGAGGAGAGTTATTTCATAGTTGTTACTGTTAAAGAGGAGAGTTATTTCATAGCTGTTGTTACTGAGGAGAGTTATTTCATAGTTGTTGTTACTGAGGAGAGTTATTTCATAGTTGTTACTGTTAAAGAGGAGAGTTATTTCATAGTTGTTACTGTTAAAGAGGAGAGTTATTTCATAGCTGTTACTGTTAAAGAGGAGAGTTATTTCATAGTTGTTACTGTTTAATGTAATGGTGCTGTGACGCTACGACCCAGATGATGAAAAGCATATTGATTTGATTTGATTTGAAGGTGGACACCATTGCTGCCGATGAGAGCTTCACACAGACGGACCTGGGCGACCGCGTTCTGCGCCTCAACACGGAGGTGAGTTTGGTTGAATATTATATTCATTACGTTCTTATACTGTCTCTTTGTCTCTTTGTTTTCTCTCGCGATATTTATTTTTAAAAATATATATATATTCATTAGAATTTCAGGGCAGAACTACAGATTTTTACCTTATCGGCTCAGGGATTCGATCTAGCAACCTTTCGCTTGGCTACCTGCCTCCTCTACACTCTAACCACTAGACTACCAGCTGCCTCTACACTCTAACCACTAGGCTACCTGCCTCCTCTACACTCTAACCACTAGGCTACCTGCCTCCTCTACACTCTAACCACTAGACTACCAGCTGCCTCTACACTCTAACCACTAGACTACCAGCTGCCTCTACACTCTAACCACTAGGCTACCTGCCTCCTCTACACTCTAACCACTAGGCTACCTGCCGCCTCTACACTCTAACCACTAGGCTACCTGCCTCCCTACACTCTAACCACTAGGCTACCTGCCTCCTCTACACTCTAACCACTAGACTACCAGCTGCCTCTACACTCTAACCACTAGGCTACCTGCCTCCTCTACACTCTAACCACTAGACTACCTGCCTCCTCTACACTCTAACCACTAGACTACCTGCCTCCGCTACACTCTAACCACTAGACTACCTGCCTCCTCTACACTCTAACCACTAGGCTACCTGCCTCCTCTACACTCTAACCACTAGACTACCAGCTGCCTCTACACTCTAACCACTAGACTACCTGCCTCCTCTACACTCTAACCACTAGACTACCTGCCTCCTCTACACTCTAACCACTAGACTACCTGCCTCCTCTACACTCTAACCACTAGGCTACCTGCCTCCTCTACACTCTAACCACTAGACTACCTGCCTCCTCTACACTCTAACCACTAGACTACCTGCCTCCTCTACACTCTAACCACTAGGCTACCTGCCTCCTCTACACTCTAACCACTAGGCTACCTGCCTCCTCTACACTCTAACCACTAGGCTACCTGCCTCCTCTACACTCTAACCACTAGACTACCAGCCGCCTCTACACTCTAACCACTAGGCTACCTGCCTCCTCTACACTCTAACCACTAGGCTACCTGCCTCCTCTACACTCTAACCACTAGACTACCTGCCTCCTCTACACTCTAACCACTAGACTACCTGCCTCCTCTACACTCTAACCACTAGACTACCTGCCTCCTCTACACTCTAACCACTAGGCTACCTGCCTCCTCTACACTCTAACCACTAGGCTACCTGCCTCCTCTACACTCTAACCACTAGGCTACCTGCCTCCTCTACACTCTAACCACTAGGCTACCTGCCTCCTCTACACTCTAACCACTAGACTACCAGCTGCCTCTACACTCTAACCACTAGGCTACCTGCCTCCTCTACACTCTAACCACTAGGCTACCTGCCTCCTCTACACTCTAACCACTAGGCTACCTGCCTCCTCTACACTCTAACCACTAGACTACCAGCTGCCTCTACACTCTAACCACTAGACTACCTGCCTCCTCTACACTCTAACCACTAGACTACCTGCCTCCTCTATACTCTAACCACTAGACTACCTGCCTCCTCTACACTCTAACCACTAGTCTACCTGCCTCCTCTACACTCTAACCACTAGGCTACCTGCCTCCTCTACACTCTAACCACTAGGCTACCCTGTCACCTCTACACTCTAACCACTAGGCTACCTGCCTCCTCTACACTCTAACCACTAGGCTACCTGCCTCCTCTACACTCTAACCACTAGTCTACCTGCCTCCTCTACACTCTAACCACTAGGCTACCTGCCTCCTCTACACTCTAACCACTAGTCTACCTGCCTCCTCTACACTCTAACCACTAGTCTACCTGCCTCCTCTACACTCTAACCACTAGGCTACCTGCCTCCTCTACACTCTAACCACTAGTCTACCTGCCTCCTCTACACTCTAACCACTAGTCTACCTGCCTCCTCTACACTCTAACCACTAGGCTACCTGCCTCCTCTACACTCTAACCACTAGGCTACCCTGTCACCTCTACACTCTAACCACTAGGCTACCTGCCTCCTCTACACTCTAACCACTAGTCTACCTGCCTCCTCTACACTCTAACCACTAGGCTACCTGCCTCCTCTACACTCTAACCACTAGGCTACCTGCCTCCTCTACACTCTAACCACTAGGCTACCCTGTCACCTCTACACTCTAACCACTAGGCTACCTGCCTCCTCTACACTCTAACCACTAGGCTACCTACCTCCTCTACACTCTAACCACTAGGCTACCTGCCTCCTCGACACTCTAACCACTAGGCTACCTGCCTCCTCGACACTCTAACCACTAGGCTACCTACCTCCTCTACACTCTAACCACTAGGCTACCTGCCTCCTCGACACTCTAACCACTAGGCTACCTACCTCCTCTACACTCTAACCACTAGGCTACCTGCCTCCTCGACACTCTAACCACTAGGCTACCTGCCTCCTCTACACTCTAACCACTAGGCTACCTACCTCCTCTACACTCTAACCACTAGGCTACCTGCCTCCTCGACACTCTAACCACTAGGCTACCTACCTCCTCTACACTCTAACCACTAGGCTACCTGCCTCCTCGACACTCTAACCACTAGGCTACCTACCTCCTCTACACTCTAACCACTAGGCTACCCTGCCTCCTCTACACTCTAACCACTAGACTACCTGCCTCCTCTACACTCTAACCACTAGGCTACCTGCCTCCTCTACGCTCTAACCACTAGGCTACCTGCCTCCTCTACACTCTAACCACTAGGCTACCTGCCTCCTCTACACTCTAACCACTAGACTACCTGCCTCCTCTACACTCTAACCACTAGGCTACCTGCCTCCTCTACGCTCTAACCACTAGGCTACCTGCCTCCTCTACACTCTAACCACTAGGCTACCTGCCTCCTCTACACTCTAACCACTAGGCTACCTGCCTCCTCTACACTCTAACCACTAGGCTACCTGCCGCCTCTACACTCTAACCACTAGGCTACCTGCCGCCTCTACACTCTAACCACTAGGCTACCTGCCTCCTCTACACTCTAACCACTAGGCTACCTGCCTCCTCTACGCTCTAACCACTAGGCTACCTGCCTCCTCTACACTCTAACCACTAGGCGACCTGCCGTCCCTACACTCTAACCACTAGGCTACCTGCCACCTCTACACTCTAACCACTAGGCTACCTGCCTCCTCTACGCTCTAACCACTAGGCTACCTGCCTCCTCGACACTCTAACCACTAGGCTACCTACCTCCTCTACACTCTAACCACTAGGCTACCTGCCTCCTCGACACTCTAACCACTAGGCTACCTGCCTCCTCTACACTCTAACCACTAGGCTACCTGCCTCCTCTACACTCTAACCACTAGGCTACCCTGTCACCTCTACACTCTAACCACTAGGCTACCTGCCTCCTCTACACTCTAACCACTAGTCTACCTGCCTCCTCTACACTCTAACCACTAGGCTACCTGCCTCCTCTACACTCTAACCACTAGGCTACCTGCCTCCTCTACACTCTAACCACTAGGCTACCCTGTCACCTCTACACTCTAACCACTAGGCTACCTGCCTCCTCTACACTCTAACCACTAGGCTACCTACCTCCTCTACACTCTAACCACTAGGCTACCTGCCTCCTCGACACTCTAACCACTAGGCTACCTGCCTCCTCGACACTCTAACCACTAGGCTACCTACCTCCTCTACACTCTAACCACTAGGCTACCTGCCTCCTCGACACTCTAACCACTAGGCTACCTACCTCCTCTACACTCTAACCACTAGGCTACCTGCCTCCTCGACACTCTAACCACTAGGCTACCTGCCTCCTCTACACTCTAACCACTAGGCTACCTACCTCCTCTACACTCTAACCACTAGGCTACCTGCCTCCTCGACACTCTAACCACTAGGCTACCTACCTCCTCTACACTCTAACCACTAGGCTACCTGCCTCCTCTACGCTCTAACCACTAGGCTACCTGCCTCCTCTACACTCTAACCACTAGGCTACCTGCCTCCTCTACACTCTAACCACTAGGCTACCTGCCTCCTCTACACTCTAACCACTAGGCTACCTGCCGCCTCTACACTCTAACCACTAGGCTACCTGCCGCCTCTACACTCTAACCACTAGGCTACCTGCCTCCTCTACACTCTAACCACTAGGCTACCTGCCTCCTCTACGCTCTAACCACTAGGCTACCTGCCTCCTCTACGCTCTAACCACTAGGCGACCTGCCGTCCCTACACTCTAACCACTAGGCTACCTGCCACCTCTACACTCTAACCACTAGACTACCTGCCTCCTCGACGCTCTAACCACTAGGCTACCTGCCTCCTCGACGCTCTAACCACTAGGCTACCTACCTCCTCTACACTCTAACCACTAGGCTACCTGCCTCCTCGACACTCTAACCACTAGGCTACCTGCCTCCTCTACACTCTAACCACTAGGCTACCTACCTCCTCTACACTCTAACCACTAGACTACCTGCCTCCTCTACACTCTAACCACTAGGCTACCTGCCTCCTCTACACTCTAACCACTAGACTACCTGCCTCCTCTACACTCTAACCACTAGACTACCTGCCTCCTCTACACTCTAACCACTAGGCTACCTGCCTCCTCTACACTCTAACCACTAGGCTACCTGCCTCCTCTACACTCTAACCACTAGACTACCTGCCTCCTCTACACTCTAACCACTAGACTACCTGCCTCCTCTACACTCTAACCACTAGGCTACCTGCCTCCTCTACACTCTAACCACTAGGCTACCTGCCTCCTCGACACTCTAACCACTAGGCTACCTACCTCCTCTACACTCTAACCACTAGGCTACCCTGCCTCCTCTACACTCTAACCACTAGACTACCTGCCTCCTCTACACTCTAACCACTAGGCTACCTGCCTCCTCTACGCTCTAACCACTAGGCTACCTGCCTCCTCTACACTCTAACCACTAGGCTACCTGCCTCCTCTACACTCTAACCACTAGACTACCTGCCTCCTCTACACTCTAACCACTAGGCTACCTGCCTCCTCTACGCTCTAACCACTAGGCTACCTGCCTCCTCTACACTCTAACCATTAGGCTACCTGCCTCCTCTACACTCTAACCACTAGGCTACCTGCCTCCTCTACACTCTAACCACTAGGCTACCTGCCGCCTCTACACTCTAACCACTAGGCTACCTGCCGCCTCTACACTCTAACCACTAGGCTACCTGCCTCCTCTACACTCTAACCACTAGGCTACCTGCCTCCTCTACGCTCTAACCACTAGGCTACCTGCCTCCTCTACACTCTAACCACTAGGCGACCTGCCGTCCCTACACTCTAACCACTAGGCTACCTGCCGTCCCTACACTCTAACCACTAGGCTACCTGCCACCTCTACACTCTAACCACTAGGCTACCTGCCTCCTCGACACTCTAACCACTAGGCTACCTACCTCCTCTACACTCTAACCACTAGGCTACCTGCCTCCTCGACACTCTAACCACTAGGCTACCTGCCTCCTCTACACTCTAACCACTAGGCTACCTGCCTCCTCTACACTCTAACCACTAGGCTACCCTGTCACCTCTACACTCTAACCACTAGGCTACCTGCCTCCTCTACACTCTAACCACTAGTCTACCTGCCTCCTCTACACTCTAACCACTAGGCTACCTGCCTCCTCTACACTCTAACCACTAGGCTACCTGCCTCCTCTACACTCTAACCACTAGGCTACCCTGTCACCTCTACACTCTAACCACTAGGCTACCTGCCTCCTCTACACTCTAACCACTAGGCTACCTACCTCCTCTACACTCTAACCACTAGGCTACCTGCCTCCTCGACACTCTAACCACTAGGCTACCTGCCTCCTCGACACTCTAACCACTAGGCTACCTACCTCCTCTACACTCTAACCACTAGGCTACCTGCCTCCTCGACACTCTAACCACTAGGCTACCTACCTCCTCTACACTCTAACCACTAGGCTACCTGCCTCCTCGACACTCTAACCACTAGGCTACCTGCCTCCTCTACACTCTAACCACTAGGCTACCTACCTCCTCTACACTCTAACCACTAGGCTACCTGCCTCCTCGACACTCTAACCACTAGGCTACCTACCTCCTCTACACTCTAACCACTAGGCTACCTGCCTCCTCGACACTCTAACCACTAGGCTACCTACCTCCTCTACACTCTAACCACTAGGCTACCCTGCCTCCTCTACACTCTAACCACTAGACTACCTGCCTCCTCTACACTCTAACCACTAGGCTACCTGCCTCCTCTACGCTCTAACCACTAGGCTACCTGCCTCCTCTACACTCTAACCACTAGGCTACCTGCCTCCTCTACACTCTAACCACTAGACTACCTGCCTCCTCTACACTCTAACCACTAGGCTACCTGCCTCCTCTACGCTCTAACCACTAGGCTACCTGCCTCCTCTACACTCTAACCACTAGGCTACCTGCCTCCTCTACACTCTAACCACTAGGCTACCTGCCTCCTCTACACTCTAACCACTAGGCTACCTGCCGCCTCTACACTCTAACCACTAGGCTACCTGCCGCCTCTACACTCTAACCACTAGGCTACCTGCCTCCTCTACACTCTAACCACTAGGCTACCTGCCTCCTCTACGCTCTAACCACTAGGCTACCTGCCTCCTCTACACTCTAACCACTAGGCGACCTGCCGTCCCTACACTCTAACCACTAGGCTACCTGCCACCTCTACACTCTAACCACTAGACTACCTGCCTCCTCTACGCTCTAACCACTAGGCTACCTGCCTCCTCGACGCTCTAACCACTAGGCTACCTACCTCCTCTACACTCTAACCACTAGGCTACCTGCCTCCTCGACACTCTAACCACTAGGCTACCTGCCTCCTCTACACTCTAACCACTAGGCTACCTACCTCCTCTACACTCTAACCACTAGACTACCTGCCTCCTCTACACTCTAACCACTAGACTACCTGCCTCCTCTACACTCTAACCACTAGACTACCTGCCTCCTCTACACTCTAACCACTAGGCTACCTGCCTCCTCTACACTCTAACCACTAGGCTACCTGCCTCCTCTACACTCTAACCACTAGACTACCTGCCTCCTCTACACTCTAACCACTAGACTACCTGCCTCCTCTACACTCTAACCACTAGGCTACCTGCCTCCTCTACACTCTAACCACTAGACTACCTGCCTCCTCTACACTCTAACCACTAGACTACCTGCCTCCTCTACACTCTAACCACTAGGCTACCTGCCTCCTCTACACTCTAACCACTAGGCTACCTGCCTCCTCTACACTCTAACCACTAGGCTACCTGCCTCCTCTACACTCTAACCACTAGGCTACCTGCCTCCTCTACACTCTAACCACTAGGCTACCTGCCTCCTCTACACTCTAACCACTAGACTACCTGCCTCCTCTACACTCTAACCACTAGACTACCTGCCTCCTCTACACTCTAACCACTAGGCTACCTGCCTCCTCTACACTCTAACCACTAGGCTACCTGCCTCCTCTACACTCTAACCACTAGGCTACCTGCCTCCTCTACACTCTAACCACTAGACTACCTGCCTCCTCTACACTCTAACCACTAGACTACCTGCCTCCTCTACACTCTAACCACTAGGCTACCTGCCTCCTCTACACTCTAACCACTAGACTACCTGCCTCCTCTACACTCTAACCACTAGACTACCTGCCTCCTCTACACTCTAACCACTAGGCTACCTGCCTCCTCTACACTCTAACCACTAGACTACCTGCCTCCTCTACACTCTAACCACTAGACTACCTGCCTCCTCTACACTCTAACCACTAGGCTACCTGCCTCCTCTACACTCTAACCACTAGACTACCTGCCTCCTCTACACTCTAACCACTAGACTACCTGCCTCCTCTACACTCTAACCACTAGGCTACCTGCCTCCTCTACACTCTAACCACTAGGCTACCTGCCTCCTCTACACTCTAACCATTAGGCTACCTGCCTCCTCTACACTCTAACCACTAGGCTACCTGCCTCCTCTACACTCTAACCACTAGGCTACCTGCCGCCTCTACACTCTAACCACTAGGCTACCTGCCGCCTCTACACTCTAACCACTAGGCTACCTGCCTCCTCTACACTCTAACCACTAGGCTACCTGCCTCCTCTACGCTCTAACCACTAGGCTACCTGCCTCCTCTACACTCTAACCACTAGGCGACCTGCCGTCCCTACACTCTAACCACTAGGCTACCTGCCACCTCTACACTCTAACCACTAGGCTACCTGCCTCCTCTACGCTCTAACCACTAGGCTACCTGCCTCCTCGACACTCTAACCACTAGGCTACCTACCTCCTCTACACTCTAACCACTAGGCTACCTGCCTCCTCGACACTCTAACCACTAGGCTACCTACCTCCTCTACACTCTAACCACTAGGCTACCCTGCCTCCTCTACACTCTAACCACTAGACTACCTGCCTCCTCTACACTCTAACCACTAGGCTACCTGCCTCCTCTACGCTCTAACCACTAGGCTACCTGCCTCCTCTACACTCTAACCACTAGGCTACCTGCCGCCTCTACACTCTAACCACTAGACTACCTGCCTCCTCTACACTCTAACCACTAGGCTACCTGCCTCCTCTACGCTCTAACCACTAGGCTACCTGCCTCCTCTACACTCTAACCACTAGGCTACCTGCCTCCTCTACACTCTAACCACTAGGCTACCTGCCTCCTCTACACTCTAACCACTAGGCTACCTGCCGCCTCTACACTCTAACCACTAGGCTACCTGCCGCCTCTACACTCTAACCACTAGGCTACCTGCCTCCTCTACACTCTAACCACTAGGCTACCTGCCTCCTCTACGCTCTAACCACTAGGCTACCTGCCTCCTCTACACTCTAACCACTAGGCGACCTGCCGTCCCTACACTCTAACCACTAGGCTACCTGCCACCTCTACACTCTAACCACTAGACTACCTGCCTCCTCTACGCTCTAACCACTAGGCTACCTGCCTCCTCGACGCTCTAACCACTAGGCTACCTACCTCCTCTACACTCTAACCACTAGGCTACCTGCCTCCTCGACACTCTAACCACTAGGCTACCTGCCTCCTCTACACTCTAACCACTAGGCTACCTACCTCCTCTACACTCTAACCACTAGACTACCTGCCTCCTCTACACTCTAACCACTAGACTACCTGCCTCCTCTACACTCTAACCACTAGACTACCTGCCTCCTCTACACTCTAACCACTAGGCTACCTGCCTCCTCTACACTCTAACCACTAGGCTACCTGCCTCCTCTACACTCTAACCACTAGACTACCTGCCTCCTCTACACTCTAACCACTAGACTACCTGCCTCCTCTACACTCTAACCACTAGGCTACCTGCCTCCTCTACACTCTAACCACTAGACTACCTGCCTCCTCTACACTCTAACCACTAGACTACCTGCCTCCTCTACACTCTAACCACTAGGCTACCTGCCTCCTCTACACTCTAACCACTAGGCTACCTGCCTCCTCTACACTCTAACCACTAGGCTACCTGCCTCCTCTACACTCTAACCACTAGGCTACCTGCCTCCTCTACACTCTAACCACT
Organism: Oncorhynchus gorbuscha; assembly: GCF_021184085.1. Classification (NCBI taxonomy): domain Eukaryota; kingdom Metazoa; phylum Chordata; class Actinopteri; order Salmoniformes; family Salmonidae; genus Oncorhynchus; species Oncorhynchus gorbuscha. The sequence continues at coordinate 90,496 of NW_025745406.1, read as the reverse complement.
AGGCTACCTGCCTCCTCTACACTCTAACCACTAGACTACCTGCCTCCTCTACACTCTAACCACTAGACTACCTGCCTCCTCTACACTCTAACCACTAGGCTACCTGCCTCCTCTACACTCTAACCACTAGGCTACCTGCCTCCTCTACACTCTAACCACTAGGCTACCTGCCTCCTCTACACTCTAACCACTAGACTACCTGCCTCCTCTACACTCTAACCACTAGACTACCTGCCTCCTCTACACTCTAACCACTAGGCTACCTGCCTCCTCTACACTCTAACCACTAGACTACCTGCCTCCTCTACACTCTAACCACTAGACTACCTGCCTCCTCTACACTCTAACCACTAGGCTACCTGCCTCCTCTACACTCTAACCACTAGACTACCTGCCTCCTCTACACTCTAACCACTAGACTACCTGCCTCCTCTACACTCTAACCACTAGGCTACCTGCCTCCTCTACACTCTAACCACTAGACTACCTGCCTCCTCTACACTCTAACCACTAGACTACCTGCCTCCTCTACACTCTAACCACTAGGCTACCTGCCTCCTCTACACTCTAACCACTAGACTACCTGCCTCCTCTACACTCTAACCACTAGACTACCTGCCTCCTCTACACTCTAACCACTAGGCTACCTGCCTCCTCTACACTCTAACCACTAGGCTACCTGCCTCCTCTACACTCTAACCACTAGGCTACCTGCCTCCTCTACACTCTAACCACTAGGCTACCTGCCTCCTCTACACTCTAACCACTAGGCTACCTGCCTCCTCTACACTCTAACCACTAGACTACCAGCTGCCTCTACACTCTAACCACTAGACTACCTGCCTCCTCTCTCTATCTATACATTCACTACAGTAATCTGTTGACCCAGGATATTACCTGGAGGCCACGACCCAGACATACTGTAACACAACACAGCCACGACCCAGACATACTGTAACACAACACAGGGTAGAGACCTGGGAGCCATGTTGAATCTATAATAATATATATGGACTCTTAGGGTAGAGGCCTGGGAGCCATGTTGAATCTATAATAATATATATGGACTCTTAGGGTAGAGGACTGGGAGCCATGTTGAATCTATAATAATATATATGGACTCTTAGGGTAGAGGACTGGGAGCCATGTTGAATCTATAATAATATATATGGACTCTTAGCGTAGAGGCCTGGGAGCCATGTTGAATCTATAATAATATATATGGACTCTTAGGGTAGAGGACTGGGAGCCATGTTGAATCTATAATAATATATATGGACTCTTAGCGTAGAGGCCTGGGAGCCATGTTGAATCTATAATAATATATATGGACTCTTAGGGTAGAGGCCTGGGAGCCATGTTGAATCTATAATAATATATATGGACTCTTAGCGTAGAGGCCTGGGAGCCATGTTGAATCTATAATAATATATATGGACTCTTAGGGTAGAGGCCTGGGAGCCATGTTGAATCTATAATAATATATATGGACTCTTAGCGTAGAGGCCTCGCCACAGGTCTTTACGGAGCATGTTGAATCTCCCTGTTACTGCCCTTATAATAGATAGTGTTTGAGAGGAGAGGTTATTTCATTGTGTAGCCTACGCTCTACTGTAAGCCTATGACAAATAAAAACTTTATTTTGATTTGAGGTCAGAGAGGTCGGCCCCGTGACCCAGAAGGGCTTCTACCTGGCGTTCCAGGATGTGGGGGCGTGTATCGCTTTGGTCTCCGTCAAGGTGTTCTATAAGGTATTGTGATGTTGATGTCTGTCTGTCTGTCTGTCTGTCTGTCTGTCTGTCTGTCTGTCTGTCTGTCTGTCTGTCTGTCTGTCTGTCTGTCTGTCTGTCTGTCTGTCTGTCTGTCTGTCTGTCTGTCTGTCTGTCTGTCTGTCTGTCTGTCTGTCTGTCTGTCTGTCTGTCTGTCTGTCTGTCTTTGAAGATGCAAAATATTTTTTATTGTGTAAGAAATAAGACAGAAAAACAGAAATCTTGAGCGTGCATAACTATTCACCCCCCACAAAGTCAATACCTTGTAGAGCCACCTTTTGCAGCAATTACAGCTGCAAGTCTCTTGGGGTTTGTCTCTATAAGCTTGGTACATCTAGCCACTGGGATTTTTGCCCATTATTCAAGGCAAAACTGCTCCAGCTCCTTCAAGTTGGATGGGTTCTGCTGGTGTACAACAATCTTTAAGTCATACCACAGATTCTCAATTGGATTGAGGTCTGTGCTTTGACTAGGCCATTCCAAGACATTTAAATGTTTCCCCTTAAACCACTCAAGTGTTGCTTTAGCAGTATGCTTAGGGTCATTGTCCTGCTGGAAGGTGAACCTCCGTCCAGGTCTCAAATCTCTGGAAGACTGAAACAGGTTTCCCTCAAGAATTTCCCTGTATTTGGCACCATCCATCATTTCTTCAATTCTGACCAGTTTCTCAGTCCCTGCCGATGAAAAACATGGATGGTGTTCTCGGGGTGATAAGAGGTGTTGGGTTTGCGCCAGACATAGCGTTTTCCTTGATGGCCAAAAAGCTGACCAGAGTACCTTCTTCCATATGTTTGGGGAGTCTCCCATATGCCTTTTGGTGAACACCAAACGTGTTTGCTTTTTTTTTTCTTTAAGCAATGGCTTTTTTTGGCCATTCTTCCGTAAAGCCCAGCTCTGTGGAGAGTACGGCTTAAAGTGGTCCTATGGACAGATACTCCAATCTCCACTGTGGAGCTTTGCAGCTCCTTCAGGGTTATCTTTGGTCTCTTTGGTGCCTCTCTGATTAATGCCCTCCTTACCTGGTCTGTGAGTTTTGGTGGGCGGCCCTCTCTTGGCGGGTTTGTTGTGGTGCAATATTCTTCAAAGTTTCTGATATTTAAAAAAAAACCTAACCATGATCTGTACTTCTCCACAACTTTGTCCCTGACCTGTTTGGAGAGCTGCTTGGTCTTCATGGTGCCTCTTGCTTGGTGGTGCCCCTTGCTTGGTGGTGCCTCTTGCTTGGTGGTGCCCCTTGCTTGGTGGTGCCTCTTGCTTGGTGGTGCCTCTTGCTTGGTGGTGCCTCTTGCTTGGTGGTGCCCCTTGCTTGGTGGTGCCCCTTGCTTGGTGGTGCCCCTTGCTTGGTGGTGCCTCTTGCTTGGTGGTGCCTCTTGCTTGGTGGTGCCCCTTGCTTAGGCTTAGACTCTGGGGCCTTTCAGAACAGGTGTATATATACTGAGATCATGTGACTCTTGGACTGCACACATGTGGACTTTATTTAACTAATTATGTGGCTTCTGAAGGTAATTGGTTCTTATTTTGGGGCTTCATAGCAGAGGAGGTGAATACATATGCACACACCACTTTTCATTTATTTATTTTGGTATTTTTTTTGAAACAAGTGTTGTTTTTTCCACCAATTTGTACTATTTAGTGTTTGTCCATTACATGAAATAAAAAAATAAATATAAAATAAAATAAAAAAATAAAATATAAATCCATTTAAATGACAGTTTGCAACAAGAACTCCAAGTGGGATGAATACTTTTGCTTTTGCCCTGTGCTGACTTTCTATCTCTCTCCTTATCGAAGCGCTGTCCATCCACTCTGAGGAACCTGGCAGCGTTCCCAGACACGGTACCAAAGGTCGACTCCTCCTCGCTGGTGGAGGTGCGGGGAGCGTGCGTGGAGAACGCAGAGGAGAGGGACACGCCCAAACTGTACTGTGGGGCGGACGGGGACTGGCTGGTTCCTCTGGGGGCGATGCGTCTGTCGTCTGGGACATGAGGAGATTGACGGATTCTGCCAGGGTGAGTTGTGCCTAACATTGCCCCCTGGGCACAGATATCAGTTCAATGTCTAGTTTTGATATAAATTTGGTTGACAAAATACGTGAATTCAATGTGAAATCAACAAAAACATTCACCACGTCATTGGATTTAGGTTAAACGTTGGGTGACAAAAATACGAAATTGCAAATCCAATCAGTTTTACACATTGATTCAACATCATCACGTGGAATTATTTTGTTGAAATGACATGGAAACAACGTTGACCAGTGGGTTCATCGTGCTTTATATGGTTCGACCCCAATTAGTCGACTGGTCGATTGTTTGGCCAATAGGCTGACCCCAATTAGTCGACTGGTCGATTGTTTGGCCAATAGGCTGACCCCAATTAGTCGACTGGTTGATTGTTTGGCCAATAGGCTGACCCCAATTAGTCGACTGGTTGATTGTTTGGCCAATAGGCTGACCCCAATTAATCGACTGGTCGATTGTTTGGCCAATAGGCTGACCCCAATTAGTCGACTGGTCGATTGTTTGGCCAATAGGCTGACCCCAATTAATCGACTGGTCGATTGTTTGGCCAATAGGCTGACCCCAATTAGTCGACTGGTCGATTGTTTGGCCAATAGGCTGACCCCAATTAGTCGACTGGTCGATTGTTTGGCCAATAGGCTGACCCCAATTAGTCGACTGGTCGATTGTTTGGCCAATAGGCTGACCCCAATTAGTCGACTGGTCGATTGTTTGGCCAATAGGCTGACCCCAATTAGTCGACTGGTCGATTGTTTGGCCAATAGGCTGACCCCAATTAGTCGACTGGTCGATTGTTTGGCCAATAGGCTGACCCCAATTAGTCGACTGGTCGATTGTTTGGCCAATAGGCTGACCCCAATTAGTCGACTGGTCGATTGTTTGGCCAATAGGCTGACCCCAATTAGTCGACTGGTCGATTGTTTGGCCAATAGGCTGACCCCAATTAGTCGACTGGTCGATTGTTTGGCCAATAGGCTGACCCCAATTAGTCGACTGGTCGATTGTTTGGCCAATAGGCTGACCCCAATTAGTCGACTGGTCGATTGTTTGGCCAATAGGCTGACCCCAATTAGTCGACTGGTCGATTGTTTGGCCAATAGGCTGACCCCAATTAGTCGACTGGTCGATTGTTTGGCCAATAGGCTGACCCCAATTAGTCGACTGGTTGATTGTTTGGCCAATAGGCTGACCCCAATTAGTCGACTGGTCGATTGTTTGGCCAATAGGCTGACCCCAATTAGTCGACTGGTCGATTGTTTGGCCAATAGGCTGACCCCAATTAGTCGACTGGTCGATTGTTTGGCCAATAGGCTGACCCCAATTAGTCGACTGGTCGATTGTTTGGCCAATAGGCTGACCCCAATTAATCGACTGGTTGATTGTTTGGCCAATAGGCTGACCCCAATTAGTCGACTGGTCGATTGTTTGGCCAATAGGCTGACCCCAATTAATCGACTGGTTGATTGTTTGGCCAATAGGCTGACCCCAATTAATCGACTGGTTGATTGTTTGGCCAATATGCTGACCCCAATTAGTCGACTGGTCGATTGTTTGGCCAATAGGCTGACCCCAATTAGTCGACTGGTCGATTGTTTGGCCAATAGGCTGACCCCAATTAGTCGACTGGTCGATTGTTTGGCCAATAGGCTGACCCCAATTAGTCGACTGGTCGATTGTTTGGCCAATAGGCTGACCCCAATTAGTCGACTGGTCGATTGTTTGGCCAATAGGCTGACCCCAATTAGTCGACTGGTCGATTGTTTGGCCAATAGGCTGACCCCAATTAGTCGACTGGTCGATTGTTTGGCCAATAGGCTGACCCCAATTAGTCGACTGGTCGATTGTTTGGCCAATAGGCTGACCCCAATTAGTCGACTGGTTGATTGTTTGGCCAATAGGCTGACCCCAATTAGTCGACTGGTCGATTGTTTGGCCAATAGGCTGACCCCAATTAGTCGACTGGTCGATTGTTTGGCCAATAGGCTGACCCCAATTAGTCGACTGGTCGATTGTTTGGCCAATAGGCTGACCCCAATTAATCGACTGGTCGATTGTTTGGCCAATAGGCTGACCCCAATTAGTCGACTGGTCGATTGTTTGGCCAATAGGCTGACCCCAATTAGTCGACTGGTCGATTGTTTGGCCAATAGGCTGACCCCAATTAATCGACTGGTTGATTGTTTGGCCAATAGGCTGACCCCAATTAGTCGACTGGTCGATTGTTTGGCCAATAGGCTGACCCCAATTAATCGACTGGTTGATTGTTTGGCCAATAGGCTGACCCCAATTAGTCGACTGGTCGATTGTTTGGCCAATAGGCTGACCCCAATTAATCGACTGGTTGATTGTTTGGCCAATAGGCTGACCCCAATTAATCGACTGGTTGATTGTTTGGCCAATATGCTGTTGGCCAATATGCTGTTGGTCTATGTTTTGGGGTCGAGCAGTAGCAAATATATATATATTATTTATGGCACATGAGACTCCTGTCTTATTCGTGCCCATTTTAGTGAACTAATCCATTGTGAAGGCCGAGACTAATCCATTGTGAAGGCCCAGACTAATCCATTGTGAAGGCCCAGACTAATCCATTGTGAAGGCCGAGACTAATCCATTGTGAAGGCCCAGACTAATCCATTGTGAAGGCCCAGACTAATCCATTGTGAAGGCCGAGACTAATCCATTGTGAAGGCCGAGACTAATCCATTGTGAAGGCCCAGACTAATCCATTGTGAAGGCCCAGACTAATCCATTGTGAAGGCCCAGACTAATCCATTGTGAAGGCCCAGACTAATCCATTGTGAAGGCCCAGACTAATCCATTGTGAAGGCCGAGACTAATCCATTGTGAAGGTCGAGACTAATCCATTGTGAGGGCCGAGACTAATCCATTGTGAGGGCCGAGACTAATCCATTGTGAGGGCCGAGACTAATCCATTGTGAGGGCCGAGACTAATCCATTGTGAGGGCCGAGACTAATCCATTGTGAAGGCCGAGACTAATCCATTGTGAGGGCCGAGACTAATCCATTGTGAGGGCCGAGACTAATCCATTGTGAAGGCCGAGACTAATCCATTGTGAAGGCCGAGACTAATCCATTACATTACATTACATTTAAGTCATTTAATCCATTGTGAAGGCCGAGACTAATCCATTGTTGGGGCAGAGACTAATCCATTGTCGGGCAGAGACTAATCCATTGTGAAGGCAGAGACTAATCCATTGTGAAGGCAGAGACTAATCCATTGTGAAGGCCGAGACTAATCCATTGTGAAGGCCGAGACTAATCCATTGTGAAGGCCCAGACTAATCCATTGTGAAGGCCGAGACTAATCCATTGTGAAGGCCCAGACTAATCCATTGTGAAGGCCCAGACTAATCCATTGTGAAGGCCCAGACTAATCCATTGTGAAGGCAGAGACTAATCCATTGTGAAGGCAGAGACTAATCCATTGTGAAGGCCGAGACTAATCCATTGTCGGGGCCGCTGGGGAGAGTGGCTAAATTGCACAATGTATGTCTCTCTCCCGCCAATTTGTGCACGTTCATTGTTTCATGACTTCATTGTGTGAATTGTTTGCTTTTGATTGTTAGTGTCTATCATTAATTCAGTACATTTATCACCAGTAGTATATTCACTGTTAATTCCTATAATTTATCATCTATAATGTTGGTTTGGTTTCACTCATTTCTGTAAAAAAAAAATTGTTTACCTTTATTTAACCAGGCAAGTCAGTTAAGAACAAATTCTTATTTTCAATGACGGCCCTAGGAACAGTGGGTTTACTGCCTGTTCAAGGGCAGAACGACAGATTTGTACCTTGTCAGCTCGGGGATTTGAACTTGTAACCTTTCGGTTACCAGTCCAATGCTCTAACCACTAGGCTACCTGCCTCCTCTACACTCTAACCACTAGGCTAACCTGCCTCCTCTACACTCTAACCACTAGGCTAACCTGCCTCCTCTACACTCTAACCACTAGGCTACCCTGCCGCCCCTACACTCTAACCACTAGGCTAACCTGCCTCCTCTACACTCTAACCACTAGGCTACCCTGCCGCCCCTACACTCTAACCACTAGAATACCTGCCGCCTCTACACTCTAACCACTAGGCTACCTGCCTCCTCTACACTCTAACCACTAGGCTACCTGCCTCCTCTACACTCTAACCACTAGGCTACCTGTCTCCTCTACACTCTAACCACTAGGCTACCTGCCTCCTCGACACTCTAACCACTAGGCTACCTGCCTCCTCTACACTCTAACCACTAGGCTACCCTGCCTCCTCTACACTCTAACCACTAGGCTACCTGCCTCCTCTACACACTAACCACTAGGCTACCAGCCTCCTCTACACTCTAACCACTAGGCGACGCTGCCTCCTCTACACTCTAACCACTAGGCGACGCTGCCTCCTCTACACTCTAACCACTAGGCGACCTACCTCCTCTACACTCTAACCACTAGGCTACCAGCCTCCTCTACACTCTAACCACTAGGCTACCAGCCTCCTCTACACTCTAACCACTAGGCGACGCTGCCTCCTCTACACTCTAACCACTAGGCGACCTACCTCCTCTACACTCTAACCACTAGGCTACCTGCCTCCTCTACACTCTAACCACTAGGCTACCTGCCTCCTCTACACTCTAACCACTAGACTACCTGCCTCCTCGACACTCTAACCACTAGACTACCTGCCTCCTCTACACTCTAACCACTAGGCTACCAGCCTCCTCTACACTCTAACCACTAGGCTACCAGCCTCCTCTACACTCTAACCACTAGGCTACCAGCCTCCTCTACACTCTAACCACTAGGCAACGCTGCCTCCTCTACACTCTAACCACTAGGCGACCTACCTCCTCTACACTCTAACCACTAGGCTACCTACCTCCTCTACACTCTAACCACTAGGCTACGCTGCCTTCAATATATTACTATTCGTTTTTTACCATTCTGACTGTAGGACTGGAGATGTTGTTTTCAGAGCACAAACCTCTTGTGAGAAACACGTTTAGTGTTTTTTTCATTCCATTTACGAGTTTTGCTAAATTTAGTAATTGTCAATTTTCTGAGTAGGCCTATAGTCTACCTTATAGTCTACACTGTAGTCTACCTTATAGTCTACACTGTAGTCTACCTTATAGTCTACACTGTAGTCTACCTTATAGTCTACCCTATAGCCTATAGTCTACCCTATAGTCTAACCTATAGTCTATAGTCTACACTATAGTCTACAGTCTACCATATAGTCTACCCTATAGTCTATAGTCTACACTATAGTCTACCCTATAGTCTATAGTCTACCCTATAGTCTACACTATGTCTATAGTCTGCCCTATAGTCTACCCTATAGTCTATAGTCTACCCTATAGTCTATAGTTGTCCCTATAGTCTATAGTCTACACTATAGTCTACCTTATAGTCTACCCTATAGTCTATAGCCTACCCTATAGTCTACACTATAGTCTATAGTCTACACTATAGTCTATAGTCTACCCTATAGTCTACCCTATAGTCTATAGTCTACCCTATAGTCTATAGTCTACCCTATAGTCTACCCTATAGTCTATAGTCTTCCCTATAGTCTACCCTATAGTCTATAGTCGTCCCTATAGTCTACCCTATAGTCTATAGTCTTCCCTATAGTCTACCCTATAGTATATAGTCTACCCTATAGTCTACACCATAGTCTATAGTCTACCCTGTAGTCTATAGTCTACCATTTAGTCTACCCTATAGTCTACCCTATAGTCTATTGTCTACCCTGTAGTCTACCCTGTAGTCTATAGTCTACCATTTAGTCTACCCTATAGTCTACCCTATAGTCTATAGTCTACCCTGTAGTCTACCCTGTAGTCTATAGTCTACCATTTAGACCACCCTATAGTCTACCCTATAGTCTATAGTCTACCCTATAGTCTACCCCATAGTCTACAGTCTACCCTGTAGTCTACCCTGTAGTCTATAGTCTACCCTATAGTCTACCCTATAGTCTATAGTCTACCCTGTAGTCTACCCTATAGTCTATAGTCTACCCTATAGTCTACCCTGTAGTCTATAGTCTACCCTATAGTCTATAGTCTACCCTGTAGTCTACCCTGTAGTCTATAGTCTACCCTATAGTCTACCCTATAGTCTATAGTCTACCCTATAGTCTAGTCTATAGTCTACCCTATAGTCTACCCTATAGTCTATAGTCTACCCTATAGTCTACACCATAGTCTATAGTCTACCCTATGGTCTACCCTTTAGTCTATAGTCGTCCCTATAGTCTACACTATAGTCTACACTATAGTCTACCCTATAGTCTACCCTATAGTCTATAGTCTACCCTATAGTCTACCCTGTAGTCTATAGTCTACCCTGTAGTCTATAGTCTACCCTATAGTCTATAGTCTACGCTATAGTCTATAGTCTACCCTGTAGTCTACCCTATAGTCTATAGTCTACCCTATAGTCTACCTTATAGTGTATATTCTACCCTATAGTCTATAGTCTACCCTATAGTCTACCCTATAGGGGCGACAGGTTACGCTAGTGGTTAGAGCGTTGGACTAGTAACCAGAAGGTTACAAGTTCAAACCCCCGGGCTGACACAAAGGTACAAATCTGTCGTTAAACCCACTGTTCCTAGGCCGTCATTGCAAATAAGAATTTGTTCTTAACTGACTTGCCTAGTAAAATAATATAGTCTACCCTTTAGTCTATAGTCTACCCTTTAGTCTATAGTCTACCCTATAGACTATAGTCTACCCTATAGTCTATAGTCTACCCTATAGTCTATAGTCTACCCTGTAGTCTACCCTATAGTCTATAGTCTACCCTATAGTCTATAATCTACCCTATACTCTATAGTCTACCCTGTAGTCTACCCTATAGTCTACTCTATAGTCTACCCTATAGACTACCCTATAGTCTATAGACTACCCTGTAGTCTATAGTCTACCCTGTAGTCTATAGTCTACCCTGTAGTCTATAGTCTACCCTGTAGTCTATTGTCTACCCTGTAGTCTACCCTATAGTCTACCCTATAGTCTATTGTCTACCCTGTAGTCTACCCTATAGTCTACCCTATAGTCTATAGTCTACCCTATAGTCTATAGTCTACCCTATAGTCTATAGTCTACCCTATAGTCTATAGTCTACCCTATAGTCTACCCTATAGTCTATAGTCTACCCTGTAGTCTATAGTCTACCCTGTAGTCTATAGTCTACCCTGTAGTCTATAGTCTACCCTGTAGTCTATAATCTACCCTATACTCTATAGTCTACCCTGTAGTCTACCCTATAGTCTACTCTATAGTCTACCCTATAGACTACCCTTTAGTCTATAGACTACCCTATAGTCTATAGTCTACCCTGTAGTCTATAGTCTACCCTGTAGTCTATAGTCTACCCTGTAGTCTATTGTCTACCCTGTAGTCTACCCTATAGTCTACCCTATAGTCTATTGTCTACCCTGTAGTCTACCCTATAGTCTACCCTATAGTCTATAGTCTACCCTATAGTCTATAGTCTACCCTATAGTCTATAGTCTACCCTATAGTCTATAGTCTACCCTATAGTCTATAGTCTACCCTGTAGTCTATAGTCTACCCTGTAGTCTATAGTCTACCCTGTAGTCTACCCTATATTCTACCCTATAGTCTATAGTCTACCCTGTAGTCTATAGTCTACCCTATAGTCTATAGTCTACCCTGTAGTCTATAGTCTGTCCTATAGTCTATAGTCTACCCTATAGTCTACCCTATAGTCTATAGTCTACCCTATAGTCTATAGTCTTCCCTATAGTCTACCCTATAGTCTATAGTCTACCCTGTAGTCTATAGTCTACCCTATAGTCTATAGTCTACCCTGTAGTCTACCCTATAGTCTATAGTCTACCCTGTAGTCTATAGTCTGCCCTATAGTCTATAGTCTACCCTATAGTCTACCCTATAGTCTATAGTCTACCCTATAGTCTATAGTCTTCCCTTATAGTCTACCCTATAGTCTACCCTATAGTCTATAGTATTCCCTTATAGTCTACCCTATAGTCTACAGTCTACCCTGTAGTCTACCCTGTAGTCTATAGTCTACCATTTAGACTACCCTATAGTCTACCCTATAGTCTATGGTCTACCCTATAGTCTATAGTCTACCCTATAGTCTATAGTCTACCCTGTAGTTGATAGTCTACCCTGTAGTCTACCCTGTAGTCTATAGTCTACCCTATAGTCTATAGTCTACCCTATAGTCTATAGTCTACCCTATAGTCTACCCTATAGTCTATAGTCTACCCTATAGTCTACCCTATAGTCTATAGTCTACCCTATAGTCTATAGTCTACCCTGTAGTCTATAGTCTACCCTATAGTCTACCCTATAGTCTACCCTATAGTCTATAGTCTACCCTGTAGTCTATAGTCTACCCTATAGTCTACCCTATAGTCTACCCTATAGTCTATAGTCTACCCTATAGTCTATAGTCTACCCTATAGTCTGCAGTCTACCCTGTAGTCTATAGTCTACCCTATAGTCTACCCTATAGTCTACCCTGTAGTCTACCCTGTAGTCTACCCTTAGTCTATAGTCTACCCTGTAGTCTATAGTCTACCCTGTAGTCTACCCTATAGGCTACCCTATAGTCTACCCTGTAGTCTACCCTGTAGTCTACCCTGTAGTCTATAGTCTACCCTGTAGTCTACCCTGTAGTCTGTAGTCTACCCTATAGTCTATAGTCTACCCTATAGTCTATAGTCTACCCTGTAGTCTACCCTATAGTCTATAGTCTACCCTATAGTCTATAGTCTACCCTATAGTCTGTAGTCTACCCTATAGTCTGTAGTCTACCCTATAGTCTGTAGTCTACCCTATAGTCTATAGTCTACCCTATAGTCTATAGTCTACCCTATAGTCTATAGTCTACCCTATAGTCTATAGTCTACCCTGTAGTCTATAGTCTACCCTGTAGTCTACCCTATAGTCTATAGTCTACCCTGTAGTCTATAGTCTACCCTGTAGTCTATAGTCTACCCTGTAGTCTACCCTATAGTCTGTAGGCATCTAAATGCGCCCCACCAGTAATAAGCTGTGGAGCATCAGTAATGTTTTCTCCACCTCAAACAGCAAGCGAACAAAGTCTGTTTTTACATGAATTGATAATGACAGTAGTTCCTCAACCTATCTGAAAAACAAAATCTTTCCAGCTCTCTCTCTCCCTTTCGATAACCACTCAGCGTGAAAGGGATAAATGTTATGCTCTGATCCAGTGGAAATGTCATAAAATAAGCCTACCTAATTACTGATTATCCCTTGTGTAAATAGCCTACAGCTGTTTCTGTCCCGAGCTCACTGGTGCAGGAGGGCACAGAATATTTTAAACAATGTTGCAAGTTTGCTAGCTCTCCAAGTTAATAGTTGATACAATGTTTCTAGTTCCTTGCAGACAGGCCATGTGTAGACAATGTGATTTTTAGGAGAGTTACAGTATGTTTATCAGATTAGTAGTTGATACAATGTTTCTAGTTCCTTGCAGACAGGCCATGTGTAGACAATGTGATTTTTAGGAGAGTTACAGTATGTTTATCAGATTAGTAGTTGATACAATGTTTCTAGTTCCTTGCAGACAGGCCATGTGTAGACAATGTGATTTTTAGGAGAGTTACAGTATGTTTATCAGGTTAATAGTTGATACAATGTTTCTAGTCCATTGCAGACAGGCCATGTGTAGACAATGTGATTTATAGGAGAGGTATGTTTATCAGGTTAATAGTTGATACAATGTTTCTAGTTCCTTGCAGACAGGCCATGTGTAGACAATGTGATTTATAGGAGAGTTATGTTTATCAGATTAGTAGTTGATACAATGTTTCTAGTCCCTTGCAGACAGGCCATGTGTAGACAGTGATTTATAGGAGAGTTATGTTTATCAGATTAGTAGTTGATACAATGTTTCTAGTTCCTTGCAGACAGGCCATGTGTAGACAATGTGATTTATAGGAGAGGTATTTTTAATCAGGTTATTTTCTATCTGTGGGCTGGTTTTTATTTGTTGGTTTCATGTCGGCTGTTTTTACATAGTTGGTAAATGGGAATAGAAGTTACTTTTCAGGTTTGTATCATTTTCAGTTAGGTATAATGTTGATTAACCACATGACAATGATTTTGAGATACGAAGACGTTATTATAAATTAAATGATACCTGTTCCGTGAAACTGTGCAGGTGAATGCCACAACTGTCACTCAGAGTGGCAGTAAGATAAATTGGCGTTTCCACATGAGGAACGTTGCCGACCCTCCCAGCCTTTTACTACCGGCAACTTCTGGAGAATAACGGCAGGATCTGAGACAGCCGTCAGGAGAGGGAGGCGGATGGGAGGGTCTGGAGAGGGAGGCGGATGGGAGGGTCAGGAGAGGGAGGCGGATGGGAGGGTCAGGAGAGGGAGGCGGATGGGAGGGTCAGGAGAGGGAGGCGGATGGGAGTGTCTGGAGAGGGAGGGTCAGGAGAGGGAGGCGGATGGGAGGGTCAGGAGAGGGAGGCGGATGGGAGGGTCAGGAGAGGGAGGCGGATGGGAGGGTCTGGAGAGGGAGGGTCTGGAGAGGGAGGCGGATGGGAGGGTCTGGAGAGGGAGGGTCTGGAGAGGGAGGCGGATGGGAGGGTCTGGAGAGGGAGGGTCTGGAGAGGGAGGGTCTGGAGAGGGAGGGTCTGGAGAGGGAGGCGGATGGGAGGGTCTGGAGAGGGAGGGTCTGGAGAGGGAGGGTCTGGAGAGGGAGGGTCTGGAGAGGGAGGCGGATGGGAGGGTCTGGAGAGGGAGGCGGATGGGAGGGTCTGGAGAGGGAGGCGGATGGGAGGGTCTGGAGAGGGAGGCGGATGGGAGGGTCTGGAGAGGGAGGCGGATGGGAGGGTCTGGAGAGGGAGGCGGATGGGAGGGTCAGGAGAGGGAGGGTCTGGAGAGGGAGGCGGATGGGAGGGTCTGGAGAGGGAGGCGGATGGGAGGGTCAGGAGAGGGAGGCGGATGGGAGGGTCTGGAGAGGGAGGCGGATGGGAGGGTCAGGAGAGGGAGGGTCTGGAGAGGGAGGCGGATGGGAGGGTCTGGAGAGGGAGGCGGATGGGAGGGTCTGGAGAGGGAGGCGGATGGGAGGGTCTGGAGAGGGAGGCGGATGGGAGGGTCTGGAGAGGGAGGGTCTGGAGAGGGAGGCGGATGGGAGGGTCTGGAGAGGGAGGCGGATGGGAGGGTCTGGAGAGGGAGGCGGATGGGAGGGTCAGGAGAGGGAGGGTCTGGAGAGGGAGGCGGATGGGAGGGTCTGGAGAGGGAGGCGGATGGGAGGGTCTGGAGAGGGAGGCGGATGGGAGGGTCTGGAGAGGGAGGCGGATGGGAGGGTCTGGAGAGGGAGGGTCAGGAGAGGGAGGCGGATGGGAGGGTCTGGAGAGGGAGGGTCAGGAGAGGGAGGCGGATGGGAGGGTCTGGAGAGGGAGGCGGATGGGAGGGTCTGGAGAGGGAGGCGGATGGGAGGGTCTGGAGAGGGAGGCGGATGGGAGGGTCTGGAGAGGGAGGGTCTGGAGAGGGAGGCGGATGGGAGGGTCTGGAGAGGGAGGGTCTGGAGAGGGAGGCGGATGGGAGGGTCTGGAGAGGGAGGCGGATGGGAGGGTCTGGAGAGGGAGGCGGATGGGAGGGTCAGGAGAGGGAGGCGGATGGGAGGGTCTGGAGAGGGAGGGTCTGGAGAGGGAGGCGGATGGGAGGGTCTGGAGAGGGAGGGTCTGGAGAGGGAGGCGGATGGGAGGGTCTGGAGAGGGAGGGTCTCGAGAGGGAGGGTCTGGAGAGGGAGGGTCTGGAGAGGGAGGGTCTGGAGAGGGAGGCGGATGGGAGGGTCTGGAGAGGGAGGGTCAGGAGAGGGAGGCGGATGGGAGGGTCTGGAGAGGGAGGCGGATGGGAGGGTCTGGAGAGGGAGGCGGATGGGAGGGTCTGGAGAGGGAGGCGGATGGGAGGGTCTGGAGAGGGAGGCGGATGGGAGGGTCTGGAGAGGGAGGCGGATGGGAGGGTCTGGAGAGGGAGGCGGATGGGAGGGTCTGGAGAGGGAGGGTCTGGAGAGGGAGGCGGATGGGAGGGTCTGGAGAGGGAGGGTCTGGAGAGGGAGGGTCTGGAGAGGGAGGCGGATGGGAGGGTCTGGAGAGGGAGGCGGATGGGAGGGTCAGGAGAGGGAGGTGGATGGGAGGGTCTGGAGAGGGAGGCGGATGGGAGGGTCTGGAGAGGGAGGCGGATGGGAGGGTCAGGAGAGGGAGGGTCTGGAGAGGGAGGTGGATGGGAGGGTCTGGAGAGGGAGGGTCAGGAGAGGGAGGCGGATGGGAGGGTCTGGAGAGGGAGGGTCAGGAGAGGGAGGGTCTGGAGAGGGAGGGTCTGGAGAGGGAGGCGGATGGGAGGGTCTGGAGAGGGAGGCGGATGGGAGGGTCTGGAGAGGGAGGGTCAGGAGAGGGAGGCGGATGGGAGGGTCTGGAGAGGGAGGGTCTGGAGAGGGAGGCGGATGGGAGGGTCTGGAGAGGAGGGTCTGGAGAGGGAGGGTCTGGAGAGGGAGGGTCTGGAGAGGGAGGGTCTGGAGAGGAGGGTCTGGAGAGGGAGGCGGATGGGAGGGTCTGGAGAGGGAGGGTCTGGAGAGGGAGGGTCTGGAGAGGGAGGGTCTGGAGAGGGAGGCGGATGGGAGGGTCTGGAGAGGGAGGCGGATGGGAGGGTCTGGAGAGGGAGGCGGATGGGAGGGTCTGGAGAGGGAGGCGGATGGGAGGGTCTGGAGAGGGAGGCGGATGGAAGGGTCTGGAGAGGGAGGGTCAGGAGAGGGAGGCGGATGGGAGGGTCTGGAGAGGGAGGCGGATGGGAGGGTCTGGAGAGGGAGGCGGATGGGAGGGTCTGGAGAGGGAGGCGGATGGGAGGGTCTGGAGAGGGAGGCGGATGGGAGGGTCTGGAGAGGGAGGCGGATGGGAGGGTCTGGAGAGGGAGGGTCTGGAGAGGGAGGTGGATGGGAGGGTCTGGAGAGGGAGGCGGATGGGAGGGTCTGGAGAGGGAGGGTCAGGAGAGGGAGGCGGATGGGAGGGTCTGGAGAGGGAGGCGGATGGGAGGGTCTGGAGAGGGAGGGTCAGGAGAGGGAGGCGGATGGGAGGGTCTGGAGAGGGAGGCGGATGGGAGGGTCTGGAGAGGGAGGGGGATGGGAGGGTCAGGAGAGGGAGGCGGATGGGAGGGTCTGGAGAGGGAGGCGGATGGGAGGGTCTGGAGAGGGAGGCGGATGGGAGGGTCTGGAGAGGGAGGCGGATGGGAGGGTCAGGAGAGGGAGGCGGATGGGAGGGTCTGGAGAGGGGAGGCGGATGGGAGGGTCTGGAGAGGGAGGCGGATGGGAGGGTCTGGAGAGGGAGGCGGATGGGAGGGTCTGGAGAGGGAGGCGGATGGGAGGGTCTGGAGAGGGAGGGTCAGGAGAGGGAGGCGGATGGGAGGGTCTGGAGAGGGAGGCGGATGGGAGGGTCTGGAGAGGGAGGCGGATGGGAGGGTCTGGAGAGGGAGGCGGATGGGAGGGTCTGGAGAGGGAGGGTCAGGAGAGGGAGGCGGATGGGAGGGTCAGGAGAGGGAGGGTCAGGAGAGGGAGGCGGATGGGAGGGTCTGGAGAGGGAGGCGGATGGGAGGGTCTGGAGAGGGAGGCGGATGGGAGGGTCTGGAGAGGGAGGCGGATGGGAGGGTCTGGAGAGGGAGGCGGATGGGAGGGTCTGGAGAGGGAGGGTCTGGAGAGGGAGGCGGATGGGAGGGTCTGGAGAGGGAGGGTCTGGAGAGGGAGGCGGATGGGAGGGTCTGGAGAGGGAGGCGGATGGGAGGGTCTGGAGAGGGAGGCGGATGGGAGGGTCTGGAGAGGGAGGGTCAGGAGAGGGAGGCGGATGGGAGGGTCTGGAGAGGGAGGCGGATGGGAGGGTCAGGAGAGGGAGGGTCAGGAGAGGGAGGCGGATGGGAGGGTCAGGAGAGGGAGGCGGATGGGAGGGTCTGGAGAGGGAGGCGGATGGGAGGGTCTGGAGAGGGAGGCGGATGGGAGGGTCTGGAGAGGGAGGTGGATGGGAGGGTCTGGAGAGGGAGGTGGATGGGAGGGTCAGGAGAGGGAGGCGGATGGGAGGGTCTGGAGAGGGAGGCGGATGGAAGGGTCTGGAGAGGGAGGGTCAGGAGAGGGAGGCGGATGGGAGGGTCTGGAGAGGGAGGCGGATGGGAGGGTCTGGAGAGGGAGGCGGATGGGAGGGTCTGGAGAGGGAGGCGGATGGGAGGGTCTGGAGAGGGAGGCGGATGGGAGGGTCTGGAGAGGGAGGGTCAGGAGAGGGAGGCGGATGGGAGGGTCAGGAGAGGGAGGCGGATGGGAGGGTCTGGAGAGGGAGGCGGATGGGAGGGTCTGGAGAGGGAGGCGGATGGGAGGGTCTGGAGAGGGAGGGTCAGGAGAGGGAGGCGGATGGGAGGGTCTGGAGAGGGAGGCGGATGGGAGGGTCTGGAGAGGGAGGCGGATGGGAGGGTCTGGAGAGGGAGGCGGATGGGAGGGTCTGGAGAGGGAGGGTCAGGAGAGGGAGGCGGATGGGAGGGTCTGGAGAGGGAGGGTCAGGAGAGGGAGGCGGATGGGAGGGTCTGGAGAGGGAGGCGGATGGGAGGGTCTGGAGAGGGAGGGTCAGGAGAGGGAGGCGGATGGGAGGGTCTGGAGAGGGAGGCGGATGGGAGGGTCTGGAGAGGGAGGCGGATGGGAGGGTCTGGAGAGGGAGGCGGATGGGAGGGTCTGGAGAGGGAGGCGGATGGGAGGGTCAGGAGAGGGAGGCGGATGGGAGGGTCTGGAGAGGGAGGGTCAGGAGAGGAGGCGGATGGGAGGGTCTGGAGAGGGAGGCCGATGGGAGGGTCTGGAGAGGGAGGCGGATGGGAGGGTCTGGAGAGGGAGGCGGATGGGAGGGTCTGGAGAGGGAGGCGGATGGGAGGGTCAGGAGAGGGAGGCGGATGGGAGGGTCAGGAGAGGGAGGCGGATGGGAGGGTCTGGAGAGGGAGGCGGATGGGAGGGTCAGGAGAGGGAGGCGGATGGGAGGGTCAGGAGAGGGAGGCGGATGGGAGGGTCAGGAGAGGGAGGCGGATGGGAGGGTCTGGAGAGGGAGGCGGATGGGAGGGTCTGGAGAGGGAGGGTCAGGAGAGGGAGGGTCAGGAGAGGGAGGCGGATGGGAGGGTCTGGAGAGGGAGGCGGATGGGAGGGTCAGGAGAGGGAGGCGGATGGGAGGGTCTGGAGAGGGAGGCGGATGGGAGGGGCTGGTTAAGTTTCTCTTCTTCTGGTTATCTCGATCTCTGGCTCCCTCTTGAGTCATTTGTGTCTTATTTCATCAAACAGTGGGCTTAAAGCATCAGACAAGCTCGATGCATCAAGTTGATTTCATTTAAACACATCGGCTGTGTCTGTATACTGGAAAACGTGACCCACCACATGGATTTGGTCTCATGTTGCAACATTTGAAATTGTTTTTTTTTACATTAGATAAAAGTAGAGACTTAAAGCTAGAAAATGGTACATCGTACACTGCAGTTGAGGAACAATGAGAAAGTCATTCTGCTTTGAAAGTTGATAAACTTGTAACCCCACTTTTGAGAAAATGGCCTGTGAATGTGTTGGTACACCAAGTGGAGAGCTCTTGTCTCCGCCCCCTATTCTGCATCGTTCACACCCTCTTAAGCCTTAGCCCCACCCATCTCTTAAGCCTTAGCCCCACCCATCTCGTTAGCCTTAGCCCCACCCATATCTTAAGCCTTAGCCCCACCCATCTCTTTAAGGATTCGCAGTGTAGTAAAAAAACAGATTTCTGTATCCTAAAAACACTTCTTCGAGTCGGCCTGTAACCTAAATACACTTCTTCTAGTCGGCCTGTATCCTAAATACACTTCTTCTAGTCGGCCTGTATCCTAAATACACTTCTTCTAGTCGGCCTGTATCCTAAATACACTTCTTCTAGTCGGCCTGTATCCTAAATACACTTCTTCTCGTCGGCCTGTATCCTAAATACACTTCTTCTCGTCGGCCTGTATCCTAAATACACTTCTTCTAGTCGGCCTGTATCCTAAATACACTTCTTCTAGTCGGCCTGTATCCTAATCTGACTTTAGTGCAGGTCATGTTGTTCTTCACATGACCGTTTCTGGTAAACACACACTTTATCAAATAAAATCTAAGTTTATTTATCACAGGATACAGAAGGTGTAAACGGTACGGTGGAATGGTTACTAATGCTAATGCTAATGCTAATGCTGAGTTAATAACAACATGCATAGTGAAGTAATGCTAATGCTAATGCTGAGTTAATAACAACATGCATAGTGAAGTCTTTTGTTTAGACATGCAGCTAGCTAGCTAGGTTAAAGAACAACAGGCATAGTGAAGTCTTTTGTTTAGACATGCAGCTAGCTAGCTAGGTTAAAGAACAACAGGCATAGTGAAGTCTTTTGTTTAGACATGCAACTAGCTAGCTAGGTTAAAGAAAAGGAATCGTAATCCCAACTCTAATGCTGAGTTAATAACAACAGGGAACTCAACAACAACAACAACAACAAACTGGGAAACATCTGTCATCCAACTCGAAATAAAATCTCCAACTAGGGAACTCAAGCCTCTTTTCCAGGGCTGCTTCACAGATCATACATGTAACGTTAGCTAACTAGCTAAGAGTACACCTCAACTGTCAATGAAAACGACTATCTGACAAAATTAGAAACGTATAATATCTGAAAATGGAGCTAGACTCTTTAGACATTGGCTTTAGCTCATAGGGCTAACACAGTCTGGTGTGTTTAACTCTGCCTCATGGCAGGTGGTGCAGCGCTATGGCAGGTGGTGCAGAGCTAGCCTCATGGCAGGTGGTGTAGAGCTATGGCGGGGGTGCAGAGCTAGCCTCATGGCAGGTGGTGCAGCACTATGGCAGGTGGTGCAGAGCTAGCCTCATGGCAGGGGGTGCAGAGCTAGCCTCATGGCAGGGGGTGTAGAGCTATGGCAGGGGGTGCAGAGCTAGCCTCATGGCAGGTGGTGCAGCGCTATGGCAGGGGGTGCAGAGCTAGCCTCATGGCAGGTGGTGTAGAGCTAGCCTCATGGCAGGTGGTGTAGAGCTATGGCAGGGGGTGTAGAGCTAGCCTCATGGCAGGTGGTGCAGACCTAGCCTCATGGCAGGGGTGCAGAGCTAGCCTCATTGCAGGTGGTGCAGACCTAGCCTCATGGCAGGGGTGCAGAGCTAGCCTCATGGCAGGTGGTGCAGAGCTATGGCAGGGGGTGCAGAGCTAGCCTCATGGCAGGGGGTGCAGAGCTAGCCTCATGGCAGGGGGTGCAGAGCTAGCCTCATGGCAGGGGGTGCAGAGCTAGCCTCATGGCAGGGGGTGCAGAGCTAGCCTCATGGCAGGTGGTGCAGAGCTAGCCTCATGGCAGGTGGTGCAGAGCTAGCCTCATGGCAGGGGGTGCAGAGCTATCAGGTTTGGGTATGTATGTATGAGATGTCCCTGTCAGCTAGAGGAGTCTCTGTTCAGATGTTGAGGACAGCAGTATGTATGAGACGTCTCTGTCAGCTAGAGGAGTCTCTGTTCAGATGTTGAGGACAGCAGTATGTATGAGATGTCCCTGTCAGCTAGAGGAGTCTCTGTCCAGATGTTGAGGACAGCAGTATGTATGAGATGTCCCTGTCAGCTAGAGGAGTCTCTGTTCAGATGTTGAGGACAGCAGTATGTATGAGATGTCTCTGTCAGCTAGAGGAGTCTCTGTCCAGATGTTAATAAGGACAGCAGTATGTATGAGATGTCCCTGTCAGCTAGAGGAGTCTCTGTTCAGATGTTGAGGACAGCAGTATGTATGAGATGTCCCTGTCAGCTAGAGGAGTCTCTGTTCAGATGTTGAGGACAGCAGTATGTATGAGATGTCCCTGTCAGCTAGAGGAGTCTCTGTTCAGATGTTGAGGACAGCAGTATGTATGAGATGTCTCTGTCAGCTAGAGGAGTCTCTGTCCAGATGTTAATAAGGACAGCAGTATGTATGAGATGTCCCTGTCAGCTAGAGGAGTCTCTGTTCAGATGTTGAGGACAGCAGTATGTATGAGATGTCCCTGTCAGCTAGAGGAGTCTCTGTCCAGATGTTAATAAGGACAGCAGTATGTATGAGATGTCCCTGTCAGCTAGAGGAGTCTCTGTTCAGATGTTGAGGACAGCAGTATGTATGAGATGTCCCTGTCAGCTAGAGGAGTCTCTGTCCAGATGTTGAGGACAGCAGTATGTATGAGATGTCCCTGTCAGCTAGAGGAGTCTCTGTTCAGATGTTGAGGACAGCAGTATGTATGAGATGTCCCTGTCAGCTAGAGGAGTCTCTGTCCAGATGTTGAGGACAGCAGTATGTATGAGATGTCCCTGTCAGCTAGAGGAGTCTCTGTTCAGATGTTGAGGACTGCAGTATGTATGAGATGTCTCTGTCAGCTAGAGGAGTCTCTGTCCAGATGTTAATAAGGACAGCAGTATGTATGAGATGTCCCTGTCAGCTAGAGGAGTCTCTGTCCAGATGTTAATAAGGACAGCAGTATGTATGAGATGTCTCTGTCAGCTAGAGGAGTCTCTGTCCAGATGTTAATAAGGACAGCAGTATGTATGAGATGTCCCTGTCAGCTAGAGGAGTCTCTGTCCAGATGTTAATAAGGACAGCAGTATGTATGAGACGTCTCTGTCAGCTAGAGGAGTCTCTGTCCAGATGTTGAGGACAGCAGTATGTATGAGATGTCCCTGTCAGCTAGAGGAGTCTCTGTCCAGATGTTATTAAGGACAGCAGTATGTATGAGACGTCTCTGTCAGCTAGAGGAGTCTCTGTTCAGATGTTAATAAGGACAGCAGTATGTATGAGATGTCCCTGTCAGCTAGAGGAGTCTCTGTCCAGATGTTAATAAGGACAGCAGTATGTATGAGATGTCTCTGTCAGCTAGAGGAGTCTCTGTCCAGATGTTATTAAGGACAGCAGTATGTATGAGACGTCTCTGTCAGCTAGAGGAGTCTCTGTCCAGATGTTAATAAGGACAGCAGTATGTATGAGATGTCCCTGTCAGCTAGAGGAGTCTCTGTCCAGATGTTGAGGACAGCAGTATGTATGAGATGTCCCTGTCAGCTAGAGGAGTCTCTGTCCAGATGTTGAGGACAGCAGTATGTATGAGATGTCCCTGTCAGCTAGAGGAGTCTCTGTCCAGATGTTGAGGACAGCAGTATGTATGAGATGTCCCTGTCAGCTAGAGGAGTCTCTGTCCAGATGTTAATAAGGACAGCAGTATGTATGAGATGTCTCTGTCAGCTAGAGGAGTCTCTGTTCAGATGTTGAGGACAGCAGTATGTATGAGATGTCCCTGTCAGCTAGAGGAGTCTCTGTCCAGATGTTAATAAGGACAGCAGTATGTATGAGATGTCCCTGTCAGCTAGAGGAGTCTCTGTCCAGATGTTATTAAGGACAGCAGTATGTATGAGATGTCCCTGTCAGCTAGAGGAGTCTCTGTCCAGATGTTATTAAGGACAGCAGTATGTATGAGATGTCTCTGTCAGCTAGAGGAGTCTCTGTCCAGATGTTAATAAGGACAGCAGTATGTATGAGACGTCCCTGTCAGAGATGTCAGCTAGAGGAGTCTCTGTCCAGATGTTAATAAGGACAGCAGTATGTATGAGATGTCCCTGTCAGCTAGAGGAGTCTCTGTCCAGATGTTAATAAGGACAGCAGTATGTATGAGATGTCCCTGTCAGCTAGAGGAGTCTCTGTCCAGATGTTGAGGACAGCAGTATGTATGAGATGTCCCTGTCAGCTAGAGGAGTCTCTGTCCAGATGTTAATAAGGACAGCAGTATGTATGAGATGTCCCTGTCAGCTAGAGGAGTCTCTGTTCAGATGTTGAGGACAGCAGTATGTATGAGATGTCCCTGTCAGCTAGAGGAGTCTCTGTCCAGATGTTGAGGACAGCAGTATGTATGAGATGTCCCTGTCAGCTAGAGGAGTCTCTGTCCAGATGTTAATAAGGACAGCAGTATGTATGAGATGTCCCTGTCAGCTAGAGGAGTCTCTGTCCAGATGTTGAGGACAGCAGTATGTATGAGATGTCCCTGTCAGCTAGAGGAGTCTCTGTCCAGATGTTATTAAGGACAGCAGTATGTATGAGATGTCCCTGTCAGCTAGAGGAGTCTCTGTCCAGATGTTAATAAGGACAGCAGTATGTATGAGATGTCCCTGTCAGCTAGAGGAGTCTCTGTCCAGATGTTGAGGACAGCAGTATGTATGAGATGTCCCTGTCAGCTAGAGGAGTCTCTGTCCAGATGTTGAGGACAGCAGTATGTATGAGATGTCCCTGTCAGCTAGAGGAGTCTCTGTCCAGATGTTGAGGACAGCAGTATGTATGAGATGTCCCTGTCAGCTAGAGGAGTCTCTGTCCAGATGTTGAGGACAGCAGTATGTATGAGATGTCCCTGTCAGCTAGAGGAGTCTCTGTCCAGATGTTGAGGACAGCAGTATGTATGAGATGTCCCTGTCAGCTAGAGGAGTCTCTGTTCAGATGTTGAGGACAGCAGTATGTATGAGATGTCCCTGTCAGCTAGAGGAGTCTCTGTTCAGATGTTGAGGACAGCAGTATGTATGAGATGTCCCTGTCAGCTAGAGGAGTCTCTGTCCAGATGTTGAGGACAGCAGTATGTATGAGATGTCCCTGTCAGCTAGAGGAGTCTCTGTCCAGATGTTAATAAGGACAGCAGTATGTATGAGATGTCTCTGTCAGCTAGAGGAGTCTCTGTTCAGATGTTGAGGACAGCAGTATGTATGAGATGTCCCTGTCAGCTAGAGGAGTCTCTGTTCAGATGTTGAGGACAGCAGTATGTATGAGACGTCTCTGTCAGCTAGAGGAGTCTCTGTTCAGATGTTGAGGACAGCAGTATGTATGAGATGTCCCTGTCAGCTAGAGGAGTCTCTGTCCAGATGTTGAGGACAGCAGTATGTATGAGATGTCCCTGTCAGCTAGAGGAGTCTCTGTTCAGATGTTGAGGACAGCAGTATGTATGAGATGTCTCTGTCAGCTAGAGGAGTCTCTGTCCAGATGTTAATAAGGACAGCAGTATGTATGAGATGTCCCTGTCAGCTAGAGGAGTCTCTGTTCAGATGTTGAGGACAGCAGTATGTATGAGATGTCCCTGTCAGCTAGAGGAGTCTCTGTTCAGATGTTGAGGACAGCAGTATGTATGAGATGTCCCTGTCAGCTAGAGGAGTCTCTGTTCAGATGTTGAGGACAGCAGTATGTATGAGATGTCTCTGTCAGCTAGAGGAGTCTCTGTCCAGATGTTAATAAGGACAGCAGTATGTATGAGATGTCCCTGTCAGCTAGAGGAGTCTCTGTTCAGATGTTGAGGACAGCAGTATGTATGAGATGTCCCTGTCAGCTAGAGGAGTCTCTGTCCAGATGTTAATAAGGACAGCAGTATGTATGAGATGTCCCTGTCAGCTAGAGGAGTCTCTGTTCAGATGTTGAGGACAGCAGTATGTATGAGATGTCCCTGTCAGCTAGAGGAGTCTCTGTCCAGATGTTGAGGACAGCAGTATGTATGAGATGTCCCTGTCAGCTAGAGGAGTCTCTGTTCAGATGTTGAGGACAGCAGTATGTATGAGATGTCCCTGTCAGCTAGAGGAGTCTCTGTCCAGATGTTGAGGACAGCAGTATGTATGAGATGTCCCTGTCAGCTAGAGGAGTCTCTGTTCAGATGTTGAGGACTGCAGTATGTATGAGATGTCTCTGTCAGCTAGAGGAGTCTCTGTCCAGATGTTAATAAGGACAGCAGTATGTATGAGATGTCCCTGTCAGCTAGAGGAGTCTCTGTCCAGATGTTAATAAGGACAGCAGTATGTATGAGATGTCTCTGTCAGCTAGAGGAGTCTCTGTCCAGATGTTAATAAGGACAGCAGTATGTATGAGATGTCCCTGTCAGCTAGAGGAGTCTCTGTCCAGATGTTAATAAGGACAGCAGTATGTATGAGACGTCTCTGTCAGCTAGAGAGTCTCTGTCCAGATGTTGAGGACAGCAGTATGTATGAGATGTCCCTGTCAGCTAGAGGAGTCTCTGTCCAGATGTTATTAAGGACAGCAGTATGTATGAGACGTCTCTGTCAGCTAGAGGAGTCTCTGTTCAGATGTTAATAAGGACAGCAGTATGTATGAGATGTCCCTGTCAGCTAGAGGAGTCTCTGTCCAGATGTTAATAAGGACAGCAGTATGTATGAGATGTCTCTGTCAGCTAGAGGAGTCTCTGTCCAGATGTTATTAAGGACAGCAGTATGTATGAGACGTCTCTGTCAGCTAGAGGAGTCTCTGTCCAGATGTTAATAAGGACAGCAGTATGTATGAGATGTCCCTGTCAGCTAGAGGAGTCTCTGTCCAGATGTTGAGGACAGCAGTATGTATGAGATGTCCCTGTCAGCTAGAGGAGTCTCTGTCCAGATGTTGAGGACAGCAGTATGTATGAGATGTCCCTGTCAGCTAGAGGAGTCTCTGTCCAGATGTTGAGGACAGCAGTATGTATGAGATGTCCCTGTCAGCTAGAGGAGTCTCTGTCCAGATGTTAATAAGGACAGCAGTATGTATGAGATGTCTCTGTCAGCTAGAGGAGTCTCTGTTCAGATGTTGAGGACAGCAGTATGTATGAGATGTCCCTGTCAGCTAGAGGAGTCTCTGTCCAGATGTTAATAAGGACAGCAGTATGTATGAGATGTCCCTGTCAGCTAGAGGAGTCTCTGTCCAGATGTTATTAAGGACAGCAGTATGTATGAGATGTCCCTGTCAGCTAGAGGAGTCTCTGTCCAGATGTTATTAAGGACAGCAGTATGTATGAGATGTCTCTGTCAGCTAGAGGAGTCTCTGTCCAGATGTTAATAAGGACAGCAGTATGTATGAGACGTCCCTGTCAGCTAGAGGAGTCTCTGTCCAGATGTTAATAAGGACAGCAGTATGTATGAGATGTCCCTGTCAGCTAGAGGAGTCTCTGTCCAGATGTTAATAAGGACAGCAGTATGTATGAGATGTCCCTGTCAGCTAGAGGAGTCTCTGTCCAGATGTTGAGGACAGCAGTATGTATGAGATGTCCCTGTCAGCTAGAGGAGTCTCTGTCCAGATGTTAATAAGGACAGCAGTATGTATGAGATGTCCCTGTCAGCTAGAGGAGTCTCTGTTCAGATGTTGAGGACAGCAGTATGTATGAGATGTCCCTGTCAGCTAGAGGAGTCTCTGTCCAGATGTTGAGGACAGCAGTATGTATGAGATGTCCCTGT
Source organism: Oncorhynchus gorbuscha (assembly GCF_021184085.1). Taxonomy (NCBI): domain Eukaryota; kingdom Metazoa; phylum Chordata; class Actinopteri; order Salmoniformes; family Salmonidae; genus Oncorhynchus; species Oncorhynchus gorbuscha. The sequence continues at coordinate 63,401 of NW_025745406.1, read as the reverse complement.
CAGCTAGAGGAGTCTCTGTCCAGATGTTAATAAGGACAGCAGTATGTATGAGATGTCCCTGTCAGCTAGAGGAGTCTCTGTCCAGATGTTGAGGACAGCAGTATGTATGAGATGTCCCTGTCAGCTAGAGGAGTCTCTGTCCAGATGTTATTAAGGACAGCAGTATGTATGAGATGTCCCTGTCAGCTAGAGGAGTCTCTGTCCAGATGTTAATAAGGACAGCAGTATGTATGAGATGTCCCTGTCAGCTAGAGGAGTCTCTGTCCAGATGTTGAGGACAGCAGTATGTATGAGATGTCCCTGTCAGCTAGAGGAGTCTCTGTCCAGATGTTGAGGACAGCAGTATGTATGAGATGTCCCTGTCAGCTAGAGGAGTCTCTGTCCAGATGTTGAGGACAGCAGTATGTATGAGATGTCCCTGTCAGCTAGAGGAGTCTCTGTCCAGATGTTGAGGACAGCAGTATGTATGAGATGTCCCTGTCAGCTAGAGGAGTCTCTGTCCAGATGTTGAGGACAGCAGTATGTATGAGATGTCCCTGTCAGCTAGAGGAGTCTCTGTTCAGATGTTGAGGACAGCAGTATGTATGAGATGTCCCTGTCAGCTAGAGGAGTCTCTGTTCAGATGTTGAGGACAGCAGTATGTATGAGATGTCCCTGTCAGCTAGAGGAGTCTCTGTCCAGATGTTGAGGACAGCAGTATGTATGAGATGTCCCTGTCAGCTAGAGGAGTCTCTGTCCAGATGTTAATAAGGACAGCAGTATGTATGAGATGTCTCTGTCAGCTAGAGGAGTCTCTGTTCAGATGTTGAGGACAGCAGTATGTATGAGATGTCCCTGTCAGCTAGAGGAGTCTCTGTCCAGATGTTAATAAGGACAGCAGTATGTATGAGATGTCCCTGTCAGCTAGAGGAGTCTCTGTCCAGATGTTATTAAGGACAGCAGTATGTATGAGATGTCCCTGTCAGCTAGAGGAGTCTCTGTCCAGATGTTATTAAGGACAGCAGTATGTATGAGATGTCTCTGTCAGCTAGAGGAGTCTCTGTCCAGATGTTAATAAGGACAGCAGTATGTATGAGACGTCCCTGTCAGCTAGAGGAGTCTCTGTCCAGATGTTAATAAGGACAGCAGTATGTATGAGATGTCCCTGTCAGCTAGAGGAGTCTCTGTCCAGATGTTAATAAGGACAGCAGTATGTATGAGATGTCCCTGTCAGCTAGAGGAGTCTCTGTCCAGATGTTGAGGACAGCAGTATGTATGAGATGTCCCTGTCAGCTAGAGGAGTCTCTGTCCAGATGTTAATAAGGACAGCAGTATGTATGAGATGTCCCTGTCAGCTAGAGGAGTCTCTGTTCAGATGTTGAGGACAGCAGTATGTATGAGATGTCCCTGTCAGCTAGAGGAGTCTCTGTCCAGATGTTGAGGACAGCAGTATGTATGAGATGTCCCTGTCAGCTAGAGTCTCTGTCCAGATGTTAATAAGGACAGCAGTATGTATGAGATGTCCCTGTCAGCTAGAGGAGTCTCTGTCCAGATGTTGAGGACAGCAGTATGTATGAGATGTCCCTGTCAGCTAGAGGAGTCTCTGTCCAGATGTTATTAAGGACAGCAGTATGTATGAGATGTCCCTGTCAGCTAGAGGAGTCTCTGTCCAGATGTTAATAAGGACAGCAGTATGTATGAGATGTCCCTGTCAGCTAGAGGAGTCTCTGTCCAGATGTTGAGGACAGCAGTATGTATGAGATGTCCCTGTCAGCTAGAGGAGTCTCTGTCCAGATGTTGAGGACAGCAGTATGTATGAGATGTCCCTGTCAGCTAGAGGAGTCTCTGTCCAGATGTTGAGGACAGCAGTATGTATGAGACGTCTCTGTCAGCTAGAGGAGTCTCTGTCCAGATGTTGAGGACAGCAGTATGTATGAGATGTCCCTGTCAGCTAGAGGAGTCTCTGTCCAGATGTTGAGGACAGCAGTATGTATGAGATGTCCCTGTCAGCTAGAGGAGTCTCTGTCCAGATGTTGAGGACAGCAGTATGTATGAGATGTCCCTGTCAGCTAGAGGAGTCTCTGTCCAGATGTTGAGGACAGCAGTATGTATGAGATGTCCCTGTCAGCTAGAGGAGTCTCTGTTCAGATGTTGAGGACAGCAGTATGTATGAGATGTCCCTGTCAGCTAGAGGAGTCTCTGTTCAGATGTTGAGGACAGCAGTATGTATGAGATGTCCCTGTCAGCTAGAGGAGTCTCTGTCCAGATGTTGAGGACAGCAGTATGTATGAGATGTCCCTGTCAGCTAGAGGAGTCTCTGTTCAGATGTTGAGGACAGCAGTATGTATGAGATGTCCCTGTCAGCTAGAGGAGTCTCTGTCCAGATGTTAATAAGGACAGCAGTATGTATGAGATGTCCCTGTCAGCTAGAGGAGTCTCTGTTCAGATGTTGAGGACAGCAGTATGTATGAGATGTCCCTGTCAGCTAGAGGAGTCTCTGTTCAGATGTTGAGGACAGCAGTATGTATGAGATGTCCCTGTCAGCTAGAGGAGTCTCTGTCCAGATGTTAATAAGGACAGCAGTATGTATGAGATGTCCCTGTCAGCTAGAGGAGTCTCTGTCCAGATGTTAATAAGGACAGCAGTATGTATGAGATGTCCCTGCCAGCTAGAGGAGTCTCTGTCCAGATGTTGAGGACAGCAGTATGTATGAGATGTCCCTGTCAGCTAGAGGAGTCTCTGTCCAGATGTTAATAAGGACAGCAGTATGTATGAGATGTCCCTGTCAGCTAGAGGAGTCTCTGTCCAGATGTTGAGGACAGCAGTATGTATGAGATGTCCCTGTCAGCTAGAGGAGTCTCTGTCCAGATGTTAAGGACAGCAGTATGTATGAGATGTCCCTGTCAGCTAGAGGAGTCTCTGTCCAGATGTTGAGGACAGCAGTATGTATGAGATGTCCCTGTCAGCTAGAGGAGTCTCTGTCCAGATGTTGAGGACAGCAGTATGTATGAGATGTCCCTGTCAGCTAGAGGAGTCTCTGTCCAGATGTTGAGGACAGCAGTATGTATGAGATGTCCCTGTCAGCTAGAGGAGTCTCTGTTCAGATGTTGAGGACAGCAGTATGTATGAGATGTCCCTGTCAGCTAGAGGAGTCTCTGTTCAGATGTTGAGGACAGCAGTATGTATGAGATGTCCCTGTCAGCTAGAGAGTCTCTGTCAGATGTTAATAAGGACAGCAGTATGTATGAGATGTCCCTGTCAGCTAGAGGAGTCTCTGTTCAGATGTTGAGGACAGCAGTATGTATGAGATGTCCCTGTCAGCTAGAGGAGTCTCTGTTCAGATGTTGAGGACAGCAGTATGTATGAGATGTCCCTGTCAGCTAGAGGAGTCTCTGTCCAGATGTTATTAAGGACAGCAGTATGTATGAGATGTCCCTGTCAGCTAGAGGAGTCTCTGTCCAGATGTTGAGGACAGCAGTATGTATGAGACGTCCCTGTCAGCTAGAGGAGTCTCTGTCCAGATGTTGAGGACAGCAGTATGTATGAGACGTCCCTGTCAGCTAGAGCGTTGTGACTCGTCACCTTCCTTATCAGTGGGTCACAATACACTTCTTGAATTCTCCTTCAGTCTGTTCTCTCTCTCAGAGGAAGGGGGTGCAGAGCTAGCCTCATGGCAGGGGGTGCAGAGCTAGCCTCATGGCAGGGGGTGCAGAGCTAGCCTCATGGCAGGGTGCAGAGCTAGCCTCATTGCAGGGGTGCAGAGCTAGCCTCATTGCAGGGGGTGCAGAGCTAGCCTCGTGGCAGGGGGGTGCAGAGCTAGCCTCATGGCAGGTGGTGCAGAGCTATGGCAGGTGGTGCAGAGCTAGCCTCATGGCAGGTGGTGCAGAGCTAGCCTCATGGCAGGTGGTGCAGAGCTATCAGGTTTGGGTTTGGGTAGCGTCTCCTTCTCAAACGCCTGTCAGAGTTACTGTAGAGAGGAGCACAGTGTACCCCAGTAGGATCTGAGGCTAAAGCCCTGACACACACACACACACACACACACACACACACACACACACACACACACACACACACACACACACACACACACACACACACACACACACACACACACACACACACACACACACACACACACACACACACACACACACACACACAATACACTTCTTGAATTCTCCTTCAGTCTGTTCTCTCTCTCAGAGGAAGTTAAAGTGTCAGGATCACAAAAGGCACGTTGAACTGTTGATCTGTGTCCGTTTGTAATATCAACGTAGTTGTATTAGATTGGGTCATCTCTCAAGCAGGTAGCTGGTTTGTCTGTTACCGAACACCAGTCTGTTACCGAACACCAGTCTGTTACCGAACACCAGTCTGTTACCGAACACCAGTCTGTTACCGAACACCAGTCTGTTACCGAACACCAGTCTGTTACCGAACACCAGTCTGTTACCGAACACCAGTCTGTTACCGAACACCAGTCTGTTACCGAACACCAGTCTGTTACCGAACACCAGTCTGTTACCGAACACTAGTCTGTTACCGAACACCAGTCTGTTACCGAACACCAGTCTGTTAACGAACACCAGTCTGTTAACGAACACCAGTCTGGTACCGAACACCAGTCTGTTACCGAACACCAGTCTGTTACCGAACACCAGTCTGTTACTGAACACCAGTCTGTTACTGAACACCAGTCTGTTAACGAACACCAGTCTGTTAACGAACACCAGTCTGTTACTGAACACCAGTCTGTTACTGAACACTAGTCTGTTAACGTTATCACATTAAGAGAGCTGGGCGCAGGATAATTCTCTGCGACAACAGAGTTATCACATCAAATCAAATTTTATTTGTCACATACACATGGTTAGCAGATGTTAATGCGAGTGTGGCGAAATGCTTGTGCTTCTAGTTCCGACAATGCAGTGATAACCAACAAGTAATCTAACTAACAATTCCAAAACTACTGTCTTATACACTGTGTAAGGGGATAAGGAACATGTACATAAGGATATATGAATGAGTGATGGTACAGAGCAGCATACAGTAGATGGTATCGAGTACAGTATATACATATGAGATGAGTGTGTAGACAAAGTAAACAAAGTGGCATAGTTAAAGTGGCTAGTGATACATGTATTACATAAGGATGCAGTCGATGATATAGAGTACAGTATATACGTATGCATATGAGATGAATAATGTAGGGTATGTAAACATTATATTAGATAGCATTGTTTAAAGTGGCTAGTGATATATTTACATCATTTCCCATCAATTCCCATTATTAAAGTGGCTGGAGTTGGGTCAGTGTCAATGACAGTGTGTTGGCAGCAGCCACTCAATGTTAGTGGTGGCTGTTTAACAGTCTGATGGCCTTGAGATAGAAGCTGTTTTTCAGTCTCTCGGTCCCAGCTTTGATGCACCTGTACTGACCTCGCCTTCTGGATGATAGCGGGGTGAACAGGCAGTGGCTCGGGTGGTTGATGTCCTTGATGATCTTTATGGCCTTCCTGTAACATTGGGTGGTGTAGGTGTCCTGGAGGGCAGGTAGTTTGCCCCCGGTGATGCGTTGTGCAGACCTCACTACCCTCTGGAGAGCCTTACGGTTGAGGGCGGAGCAGTTGCCGTACCAGGCGGTGATACAGCCCGCCAGGATGCTCTCGATTGTGCATCTGTAGAAGTTTGTGAGTGCTTTTGGTGACAAGCCAAATTTCTTCAGCCTCCTGAGGTTGAAGAGGCGCTGCTGCGCCTTCTTCACGACGCTGTCAGTGTGAGTGGACCAATTCAGTTTGTCTGTGATGTGTATGCCGAGGAACTTAAAACTCGCTACCCTCTCCACTACTGTTCCATCGATGTGGATAGGGGGGTGTTCCCTCTTCTGTTTCCTGAAGTCCACAATCATCTCCTTAGTTTTGTTGACGTTGAGTGTGCGGTTATTTTCCTGACACCACACTCCGAGGGCCCTCACCTCCTCCCTGTAGGCCGTCTCGTCGTTGTTGGTAATCAAGCCTACCACTGTTGTGTCGTCCGCAAACTTGATGATTGAGTTGGAGGCGTGCGTGGCCACGCAGTCGTGGGTGAACAGGGAGTACAGGAGAGGGCTGAGAACGCACCCTTGTGGGGCCCCCATGTTGAGGATCAGCGGGGAGGGGATGTTGTTGCCTACCCTCACCACCTGGGGACAGCCTGTCAGGAAGTCCAGTACCCAGTTGCACAGAGCGGGGTCGAGACCCAGGGTCTCAAGCTTGATGACGAGCATGGAGGGTACTATGGTGTTGAATGCCGAGCTGTAGTCGATGAACAGCATTCTCACATAGGTATTCCTCTTGTCCAGGTGGGTTAGGGCAGTGTGCAGTGTGGTTGAGATTGCGTCGTCTGTGGACCTATTTGGGCGGTAAGCAAATTGGAGTGGGTCTAGGGTGTCAGGTAGGGTGGAGGTGATATGGCCCTTGACTAGTCTCTCAAAGCACTTCATGATGACGGAAGTGAGTGCTACTGGGCGGTAGTCGTTTAGCTCAGTTACCTTAGCTTTCTTGGGAACAGGAACAATGGTGGCCCTCTTGAAGCATGTGGGAACAGCAGACTGGTATAGGGATTGATTGAATATGTCCGTAAACACACCGGCCAGCTGGTCTGCGCATGCTCTGAGGGCGTGGCTGGGGATGCCGTCTGGGCCTGCAGCCTTGCGAGGGTTAACACGTTTAAATGTCTTACTCACCTCGGCTGCAGTGAAGGAGAGACCGCATGTTTTCGTTGCAGGCCGTGTCAGTGGCACTGTATTGTCCTCAAAGCGGGCAAAAAAGTTATTTAGTCTGCCTGGGAGCAAGACATCCTGGTCCGTGACTGGGCTGGGTTTCTTCTTGTAGTCTTTGATTGACTATAGACCCTGCCACATGCCTCTTGTGTCTGAGCTGTTGAATTGAGATTCTACTTTGTCTCTATACTGACGCTTAGCTTGTTTAATAGCCTTGCGGAGGGAATAGCTGCACTGTTTATATTCGGTCATGTTACCAGACACCTTGCCCTGATTAAAAGCAGTGGTTCGCGCTTTCAGTTTCACGCGAATGCTGCCATCAATCCACGGTTTCTGGTTAGGGAATGTTTTTATCGTTGCTATGGGAACGACATCTTCAACGCACGTTCTAATGAACTCGCACACCGAATCAGCGTATTCGTCAATATTTTTATCTGACGCAATACGAAACATGTCCCAGTCCACGTGATGGAAGCAGTCTTGGAGTGTGGAGTCAGCTTGGTCGGACCAGCGTTGGACAGACCTCAGCGTGGGAGCCTCTTGTTTAAGTTTCTGCCTGTAGGCAGGGATCAACAAAATGGAGTCGTGGTCAGCTTTTCCAAAAGGGGGGCGGGGCAGGGCCTTATATGCGTGGCGGAAGTTAGAGTAACAATGATCCAAGGTTTTACCACCCCTGGTTGCGCAATCGATATGCTGATAAAATTTAGGGAGTCTTGTTTTCAGATTAGCTTTGTTAAAATCCCCAGCTACAATGAATGCAGCCTCCGGATAAATGGTTTCCAGTTTGCAAAGATTTAAATAAAGTTCGTTCAGAGCCATCGATGTGTCTGCTTGGGGGGGATATATACGGCTGTGATTATAATCGAAGAGAATTCTCTTGGTAGATAATGTGGTCGACATTTGATTGTGAGGAATTCTAAATCAGGTGAACAGAAGGACTTGAGTTCCTGTATGTTTCTTTCATCACACCATGTCTCGTTAGTCATGAGGCATACGCCCCCGCCCCTCTTCTTACCAGAAAGATGTTTGTTTCTGTCGGCGCGATGCGTGGAGAAACCCGTTGGCTGCACCGCCCCGGATAGCGTCTTCCCAGTGAGCCATGTTTCCGTGAAGCAGAGGACGTTACAGTCTCTGATGTCCCTCTGGAATGCTACCCTTGCTCGGATTTCATCAACCTTGTTGTCAAGAGACTGGACATTGGCAAGAAGAATGCTGGGGAGTGGTGCGCGATGTGCCCTTGTCCGGAGTCTGACCAGAAGACCGCTACGTTTCCCTCTTTTTCGGAGTCGTTTTTTTGGGTCGCTGCATGCGATCCATCCCGTTGTCCTGTTTGTAAGGTAGAACACAGGATCCGCGTCGCGGAAAACATATTCTTGGTCGTACTGATGGTGAGTTGACGCTGATCTTATATTCAGTAGTTCTTCTCGACTGTATGTAATGAAACCTAAGATGACCTGGGGTACTAAAGTAAGAAATAACACGTAAAAAAACAAAAAACTGCATAGTTTCCTAGGAACGCGAAGCGAGGCGGCCATCTCTGTCGGCGCCGGAAGTCTCACATTAAGAGAGCTGGGCGAAGGACAATTCTCTGTGACAACAGAGTTATCACATTAAGAGAGCTGGGCGAAGGACAATATCACGACTGTATGTCCTGTTTTTATA
>NW_025745406.1:22500-50000 GCF_021184085.1 Oncorhynchus gorbuscha | reverse complement strand
ATTACAACTACACTATTTCACAGTCCCCTCCCATATATTTAAATATTACAACTACACTATCTCACAGTCCCCTCCCATATATTTAAATATTACAACTACACTATCTCACAGTCCCCTCCCCATATATTTAAATATTACAACTACACTATTTCACAGCCCCCCCCCCCCCATATAATTAAATATTACAACTACACTATTTCACAGCCCCCCCATATAATTAAATATTACAACTACACTATTTCACAGCCCCCCCATATATTTAAATATTACAACTACACTATTTCACAGCCCCCCATATAATTAAATATTACAACTACACTATTTCACAGCCCCCCCCCCCCCCTTATAATTAAATATTACAACTACACTATTTCACAGCCCCCCATATATTTAAATATTACAACTACACTATTTCACAGCCCCCCCCCATATATTTTAATATTACAACTACACGACTTCACCCCCCCCCATATAATTAAATATTTCAACTACCCCCCCTCCCCCCATATAATGAAATATTAGAACTGGTGCCCTCTTCCCCTGTTCTCTCCTCTCCTAGGGGTAGTGTACTATAGGGTCCTGTTTGGGACGTAGCCTTGGTCTCCTAGGGGGTAGTGTACTATATAGGGTCCTGTTTGGGACGTAGCCTTGGTCTCCTAGGGGTAGTGTACTATATAGGGTCCTGTTTGGGACGTAGCCTTGGTCTCCTAGGGGTAGTGTACTATATAGGGTCCTGTTTGGGACGTAGCCTTGGTCTCCTAGGGGTAGTGTACTATATAGGGTCCTGTTTGGGACGTAGCCTTGGTCTCCTAGGGGTAGTGTACTATATAGGGTCCTGTTTGGGACGTAGCCTTGGTCTCCTAGGGGTAGTGTACTATATAGGGTCCTGTTTGGGACGTAGCCTTGGTCTCCTAGGGGTAGTGTACTATATAGGGTCCTGTTTGGGACGTAGCCTTGGTCTCCTAGGGGTAGTGTACTATATAGGGTCCTGTTTGGGACGTAGCCTTGGTCTCCTAGGGGTAGTGTACTATATAGGGTCCTGTTTGGGACGTAGCCTTGGTCTCCTAGGGGTAGTGTACTATATAGGGTCCTGTTTGGGACGTAGCCTTGGTCTCCTAGGGGTAGTGTACTATATAGGGTCCTGTTTGGGACGTAGCCTTGGTCTCCTAGGGTTAGTGTACTATATAGGGTCCTGTTTGGGACGTAGCCTTGGTCTCCTAGGGTAGTGTACTATATAGGGTCCTGTTTGGGACGTAGCCTTGGTCTCCTAGGGGTAGTGTACTATGTAGGGTCCTGTTTGGGACGTAGCCTTGGTCTCCTAGGGGTAGTGTACTATATAGGGTCCTGTTTGGGACGTAGCCTTGGTCTCCTAGGGGTAGTGTACTATATAGGGTCCTGTTTGGGACGTAGCCTTGGTCTCCTAGGGGTAGTGTACTATATAGGGTCCTGTTTGGGACGTCTCCTAGCCTTGGTCTCCTAGGGTAGTGTACTATATAGGGTCCTGTTTGGGACGTAGCCTTGGTCTCCTAGGGTGTACTATATAGGGTCCTGTTTGGGAGTAGTGTACTATGTTTGGGACGTAGCCTTGGTCTCCTAGGGGTAGGGTCCTGTTTGGGACGTAGCCTTGGTCTCCTAGGGGTAGTGTACTATATAGGGTCCTGTTTGGGACGTAGCCTTGGTCTCCTAGGGGTAGTGTACTATATAGGGTCCTGTTTGGGACGTAGCCTTGGTCTCCTAGGGGTAGTGTACTATATAGGGTCCTGTTTGGGACGTAGCCTTGGTCTCCTAGGGGTAGTGTACTATAGGGTAGGGTCCTGTTTGGGACGTAGCCTTGGTCTCCTAGGGGTAGTGTACTATATAGGGTCCTGTTTGGGACGTAGCCTTGGTCTCCTAGGGGTAGTGTACTATGTAGGGTCCTGTTTGGGACGTAGCCTTGGTCTCCTAGGGGTAGTGTACTATATAGGGTCCTGTTTGGGACGTAGCCTTGGTCTCCTAGGGGTAGTGTACTATGTAGGGTCCTGTTTGGGACGTAGCCTTGGTCTCCTAGGGGTAGTGTACTATATATATATCTCTTACCACTCTATCTCCATAACAGATAGAGACAGGGGGTAAACACTGTTTCACATGCACTCGCACACACACACACACGCGAGAACACTGCTCCGCTCAGATCTGAACGTGTGTGTGTGTGTGTGTGTGTGTGTGTGTGTGTGTGTGTGTGTGTGTGTGTGTGTGTGTGTGTGTGCGCGCAATCAATCTCTAACTGTGAGTGATTCACAGCAATTCAATTAAAATGGTGTAAACTCTTGAGACTTTGAGTCTGGAACGCGGAAACAGAACAGAACACAAAACGACTGCCACATCAGTGGTTTATCAGGTCTCTCTCCATTCCTCCATGGTAACTAGTGAATGAAGAGGTGGAGAGCATTAACCAGCCCAGTGGAGAGCATTAACCAGCCCAGTGGAGAACAGTGACCAGCCCAGTGGAGAACAGTAACCAGCCCAGTGGAGAGCAGTGACCAGCCCCGTGGAGAGCAATAACCAGCCCAGTGGAGAACAGTAACCAGCCCAGCCCAGAACAGTAATCAGCCCAGTGGAGAACAGTAATCAGCCCAGTGGAGAACAGTAACCAGCCCAGTGGAGAACAGTAACCAGCCCAGTGGAGAACAGTAACCAGCCCAGTGGAGAACAGTAACCAGCCCAGTGGAGAACAGTAACCAGCCCAGCCCAGTGGAGAACAGTAACCAGCCCAGCCCAGTGGAGAACAGTAACCAGCCCAGCCCAGTGGAGAACAGTAACCAGCCCAGTGGAGAGCAGTAACCAGCCCAGTGGAGAACAGTAACCAGCCCAGTGGAGAACAGTAATCAGCCCAGTGGAGAACAGTAATCAGCCCAGTGGAGAACAGTAATCAGCCCAGTGGAGAACAGTAACCAGCCCAGCCCAGTGGAGAACAGTAACCAGCCCAGTGGAGAACAGTAATCAGCCCAGTGGAGAACAGTAATCAGCCCAGTGGAGAACAGTAACCAGCCCAGTGGAGAACAGTAACCAGCCCAGTGGAGAACAGTAACCAGCCCAGTGGAGAACAGTAACCAGCCCAGCCCAGTGGAGAGCAGTAACCAGCCCAGTGGAGAACAGTAACCAGCCCAGTGGAGAGCAGTAACCAGCCCAGTGGAGAACAGTAACCAGCCCAGTGGAGAACAGTAACCAGCCCAGTGGAGAGCAGTAACCAGCCCAGTGGAGAGCAGTAACCAGCCCAGTGGAGAGCAGTAACCAGCCCAGTGGAGAACAGTAACCAGCCCAGTGGAGAACAGTAACCAGCCCAGTGGAGAACAGTAACCAGCCCAGTGGAGAACAGTAACCAGCCCAGTGGAGAACAGTAACCAGCCCAGTGGAGAGCAGTAACTAGCCCAGTGGAGAGCAGTAACTAGCCCAGTGGAGAGCAGTAACTAGCCCAGTGGAGAGCAGTAACCAGCCCAGTGGAGAGCAGTAACCAGCCCAGTGGAGAACAGTAACCAGCCCAGTGGAGAGCAGTAACTAGCCCAGCCCAGTGGAGAACAGTAACCAGCCCAGTGGAGAGCAGTAACCAGCCCAGACCAGTGGAGAGCAGTAACCAGCCCAGTGGAGAACAGTAACCAGCCCAGCACAGTGGAGAACAGTAACCAGCCCAGTGGAGAACAGTAACCAGCCCAGTGGAGAACAGTAACCAGTCCAGTGGAGAGCAATAACCAGCCCAGTGGAGAACAGTAACCAGCCCAGTGGAGAACAGTAACCAGCCCAGTGGAGAACAGTAACCAGCCCAGTGGAGAGCAGTAACCAGCCCAGTGGAGAGCAGTAACTAGCCCAGTGGAGAGCAGTAACTAGCCCAGTGGAGAGCAGTAACTAGCCCAGTGGAGAGCAGTAACCAGCCCAGTGGAGAGCAGTAACCAGCCCAGTGGAGAACAGTAACCAGCCCAGTGGAGAGCAGTAACTAGCCCAGCCCAGTGGAGAACAGTAACCAGCCCAGTGGAGAGCAGTAACCAGCCCAGACCAGTGGAGAGCAGTAACCAGCCCAGTGGAGAACAGTAACCAGCCCAGCCCAGTGGAGAACAGTAACCAGCCCAGTGGAGAACAGTAACCAGCCCAGTGGAGAACAGTAACCAGCCCAGTGGAGAACAGTAACCAGCCCAGTGGAGAGCAGTAACTAGCCCAGCCCAGTGGAGAGCAGTAACTAGCCCAGCCCAGTGGAGAACAGTAACTAGCCCAGCCCAGTGGAGAACAGTAACCAGCCCAGTGGAGAACAGTAACCAGCCCAGTGGAGAGCAGTAACCAGCCCAGTGGAGAGCAGTAACTAGCCCAGCCCAGTGGAGAGCAGTAACTAGCCCAGCCCAGTGGAGAGCAGTAACCAGCCCAGTGGAGAACAGTAACCAGCCCAGTGGAGAACAGTAACTAGCCCAGCCCAGTGGAGAACAGTAACCAGCCCAGTGGAGAACAGTAACCAGCCCTGTGGAGAGCAGTAACCAGCCCAGTGTAACCAACCAGCCCAGTGTAACCAACCAGCCCAGTGTAACCAACCAGCCCAGTGAAAACCTACGATGTGTTGATGTCGTTGTTTGTGGATGCTAGTGTGTAATGTGCGTTTATGTGGTTTTGTTTGTTTTATAATGACACACTAGTTCTCACATATTCAGCCCCAGACAGTCTTACATTACACTGCTACGCCGACCACTTCCAGAGTCAGGACAACTATGCAGCAATTTCAGCCCTTTTCTCTTTCTGTTTTTAGCTCAAATGATTTCACTGCCGCTCTCCCCTCATCCACCTCCATGTCCCCCTGAGGAATAAAACCTGATAAAACAGCCTGATTATTCCACCATGTTGTAGAGGGGAAAAGTCTTAGGCATGCATCCCAAATGGCACCCTATTCCCTATATAGTGCATGGGCCCTGGTCACAAGTAGTGCACTATGTAGGGGATAGGGTGACATTTGGGACGCAAATCTTAATACTGCAGCCATCCACCCATTCTCCTTTCGTCTTCCATACGGAACCTGGAATTAATATCTGAGTGTTTTCAGGTGGGAGGATTTTGCTCAAGTGAGCTTGGCTTTTGTAAAACAGCCGAGTGTAGAGGAGAGGGACCTTACCTTGTGTAGTGGTGCATGGCGGTAGGCATTAGCGAGATGATTCCCATTGGGGAAGACCACAACCAACCGGGAAGCCTTTAGCTATACATGCCTAAAGGCCTCCTCAGTTAGCGGTGAGCCAGGAAGCCTTTAGCTATACATGCCTAAAGGCCTACTCAGTTAGCGGTGAGCCAGGAAGCCTTTAGCTATACATGCCTAAAGGCCTACTCAGTTAGCGTTGAGCCAGGAAGCCTTTAGCTATACATGCCTAAAGGCCTCCTCAGTTAGCGGTGAGCCAGGAAGCCTTTAGCTATACATGCCTAAAGGCCTACTCAGTTAGCGGTGAGCCAGGAAGCCTTTAGCTATACATGCCTAAAGGCCTACTCAGTTAGCGTTGAGCCAGGAAGCCTTTAGCTATACATGCCTAAAGGCCTCCTCAGTTAGCGGTGAGCCAGGAAGCCTTTAGCTATACATGCCTAAAGGCCTACTCAGTTAGCGTTGAGCCAGGAAGCCTTTAGCTATACATGCCTAAAGGCCTCCTCAGTTAGCGGTGTGCCAGGAAGCCTTTAGCTATACATGCCTAAAGGCCTACTCAGTTAGCGATGTGCCAGGAAGCCTTTAGCTATACATGCCTAAAGGCATACTCAGTTAGCGGTGTGCCAGGAAGCCTTTAGCTATACATGCCTAAAGGCCTACTCAGTTAGCGGTGTGCCAGGAAGCCTTTAGCTATACATGCCTAAAGGCCTACTCAGTTAGCGTTGTGCCAGGAAGCCTTTAGCTATACATGCCTAAAGGCCTACTCAGTTAGCGGTGAGCCAGGAAGCCTTTAGCTATACATGCCTAAAGGCCTACTCAGTTAGCGGTGTGCCAGGAAGCCTTTAGCTATACATGCCTAAAGGCCTACTCAGTTAGCGGTGTGCCAGGAAGCCTTTAGCTATACATGCCTAAAGGCCTACTCAGTTAGCGGTGTGCCAGGAAGCCTTTAGCTATACATGCCTAAAGGCCTACTCAGTTAGCGGTGTGCCAGGAAGCCTTTAGCTATACATGCCTAAAGGCCTACTCAGTTAGCGGTGTGCCAGGAAGCCTTTAGCTATACATGCCTAAAGGCCTACTCAGTTAGCGGTGAGCCAGGAAGCCTTTAGCTATACATGCCTAAAGGCCTACTCAGTTAGCGGTGAGCCAGGAAGCCTTTAGCTATACATGCCTAAAGGCCTACTCAGTTAGCGGTGTGCCATAGAGCGTGTGTTATTAACACCTGGCTGGATTCATCACACCTGGTTTGGTTGTAGGTCTACCAGTATGTTGGTGTCTGTCTTGACGTTGTTTCATTGAGTTCCATTCAGGAAGAGGATTTAGTTTAGTCGTAGAATGAGTCATAGAACGAGTTTCGGAATGAGTTGTAGAATGAGTTGTAGAAAGAGGTGGAGAATGAGTTGTTTTAGAATGAGTTGTTTTAGAATGAGTTGTTTTAGAATGAGGTGTTTTAGAATGAGGTGTTTTAGAATGCGTTGTTTTAGAATGAGGTGTTTTAGAATTTGTTTTAGAATGAGTTGTTTTAGAATGAGTTGTTTTAGAATGAGTTGTTTTAGAATGAGGTGTTTTAGAATGAGGTGTTTTAGAATGAGGTGTTTTAGAATGAGTTGTTGAAGAATGAGGTGTTTTAGATTGAGGTGTTGTAGAATGAGTTGTAGAATGAGTTGTAGAAAGAGGTGTAGAATGACTTGTTTTAGAATGAGTTGTGAGAAATGAGAATGGGAAGTGAGGGAAGGGGGAGGAAGGGAGGGGGAAGGGGGAGGAAGGGAGGGAGGACGGGAGGGGGAAGTGAGGGAAGGGGGAGGAAGGGAGGGAGGAAGGGAGGGAGGAAGGGAGGGGGAAGGGGGAGGAAGTGAGGGAGGAAGGGAGGGGGAAGTGATGGAAGGGGGACGAAGGGAGGGGGAGGAAGGGAGGGAGGAAGGGAGGGGGAAGGGGGAGGAAGGGAGGGAGGAAGGGAGGGGGAAGTGAGGGAAGGGGGAGCGAGGGAATGGGGTGGAAGGGAGGAGGAAGTGAGGGAAGGGGGAGCGAGGGAATGGGGTGGAAGGGAGGGAGGAAGGGAGGGGGAAGTGAGGGAAGGGGGAGGAAGGAAGGGAGGGGGAAGTGAGGGAAGGGGGGGTCGTGAGGGAAGGGAGGGAGTAAGGGACAGACGTACCACTAGGTATCTTATTATCTTTAATAATACAGTGTGTCCCTGCTATTATTTACAGCTTCTGAGAGTATTCAGTGATTGTGCTTCGCTCTCTCCTCCCTGCTGGGGAAGACAGGTGGAGGGAGGCAATCTGCAATGCTTATTGTCATCTCCTGATAAAGAGTCAGGGGAAAGAGGGAACGAGAAAGAGAGAGAGATCAGGAGGAGGTGGGAAGGAGGTACTGATGGATGGATGGATGGATGGAGGGGGAAGGGAGAGGAGGAGGGAAGGAGGTACCGATGGATCGATGGAGGGGAGAAGGGAGAGGAGGAGGAGGGAAGGAGGTACTGATGGAGGGGAGAAGGGAGAGGAGGAGGGAAGGAGGTACCGATGGATGGATGGAGGGGGAAGGGAGAGGAGGGGGAAAGGAGGTACCGATGGATGGATGGAGGGAGGGGGAAGGGAGAGGAGGAGGGAAGGAGGTACTGATGGATCGATGGAGGGGAGAAGGGAGAGGAGTAGGGAAGGAGGTACTGATGGATGGATGGAGGGGAGAAGGGAGAGGAGGTGGGAGGGAGGGAGGGAGGGAGGGAGGAAGGGAAGGGGAGGGAAGGAGGTACCGATGGATGGATGGAGGGGGGAAGGGAGAGGAGGAGGGAAGGAGGTACTGATGGATGGATGGAGGGGAGAAGGGAGAGGAGGAGGGAAGGAGGTACCGATGGATGGAGGGCAGAAGGGAGAGGAGGAGGGAAGGATGTACTGATGGATGGATGGAGGGGAGAAGGGAGAGGAGGAGGGAAGGAGGTACTGATGGATGGATGGAGGGGAGAAGGGAGAGGAGGAGGGAAGGAGGTACTGATGGATGGATGGAGGGGAGAAGGGAGAGGAGGGAAGGAGGTACTGATGGATGGAGGGGAGAAGGGAGAGGAGGAGGGAAGGAGGTACTGATGGATGGATGGAGGGGAGAAGGGAGAGGAGGAGGGAAGGAGGTACTGATGGATGGATGGAGGGGAGAAGGGAGAGGAGGAGGGAAGGAGGTACTGATGGATGGAGGGGAGAAGGGAGAGGAGGAGGGAAGGAGGTACTGATGGATGGATGGAGGGGGGAAGGGAGAGGAGGAGGGAAGGAGGTACTGATGGATGGAGGGGAGAAGGGAGAGGAGGAGGGAAGGAACTACAGATGGATGGAGGGGAGAAGGGAGAGGAGGAGGGAAGGAGGTGCTGATGGATGGAGGGGAGAAGGGAGAGGAGGAGGGAAGGAGCTACTGATGGATGGAGGGGAGGAGGGAGAGGAGGAGGGAAGGAGGTACTGATGGATGGAGGATAGAGGAGGAGGGAAGGAGGTACTGATGGGTGGATGGAGGGGAGAAGGGAGAGGAGGCGGGGGGAGGGGGGGGGGTATAGAGAGATACGGCAGGCAGCATTAGTGTACCAGGGTCGGTAGCACCGTAGCGCTGACTTGGCCCGCTTTCTTACTTCATGTAAATGTAAAACTGCAGGAGAACTGTCATCTCATTTTATTCCACAATCTCTGTTTATGTTAATGATAAAATGGTTTACCTGACACACACACACACACACGCACGCACGCACACGCACACGCGCACACACACGGCACTAACTCATGTGGAGAACACACTGTTGCTCAGGTTACCATTAGACTTTATGCTTTTCTTTACGGTAAAGCAATGGAACATGGCCAGTCTATGGCCAGTCTATGAACAGTCTATGGCCAGTCTATGGCCAGTCTATGACCAGTCTATGGCCAGTCTATGACCAGTCTATGAACAGTCTATGAACAGTCTATGAACAGTCTATGAACAGTATATGGCCAGTCTATGACCAGTCTATGAATGGTCTATGAACGGTCTATGAACGGTCTATGAGCGGTCTATAAACAGTCTATGATCAGTCTATCAACAGTCTATGAACAGTCTATGAACAGTCTATGAACAGTCTATGAACAGTATATGAACAGTCTATTCACAGTATAACAGTATATGACCAGTCTATGAACAGTATATGACCAGTCTATGAACAGTCTATGAACAGTCTATGAACAGTCTATGAACAGTCTATGAACAGTATATGACCAGTCTATCAACAGTCTATGAACAGTCTATGAACAGTCTATGAACAGTATATGACCAGTCTATGAACAGTATATGAACAGTCTATGAACAGTCTATGAACAGTCTATTATTGTACATTTTCAACGTTTGTGTTAACGGGCTCGTCCTGACTGAATTATTGACCTCTAAATGTCTCCTGACTGAACTATTGACCTCTAAATGTCTCCTGACTGAACTATTGACCTCTAAATGTCTCCTGACTAAACTCCTGACCTCTAAATGGTTCCTGACTGAACTCCTGACCTATAAATGTCTCCTGACTAAACTCCTGACCTCTAAATGTCTCCTGACTCAGAGGAATGGAAGATTAGTGTCTCCTCTAGGAGTCAGGTTGTCCAAACAAGCAGGAGTTGTGAATCATCTCCTCTAGGAGTCAGGTTGTCCAAACAAGCAGGAGTAGTGAATCATCTCCTCTAGGAGTCAGGTTGTCCAAACAAGCAGGAGTTGTGAATCACCTCCTCTAGGAGTCAGGTTGTCCAAACAAGCAGGAGTTGTGAATCACCTCCTCTAGGAGTCAGGTTGTCCAAACAAGCAGGAGTTGTGAATCACCTCCTCTAGGAGTCAGGTTGTCCAAACAAGCAGGAATTGTGAATCATCTCCTCTAGGAGTCAGGTTGTCCAAACAAACAGGAATTGTGAATCATCTCCTCTAGGAGTCAGGTTGTCCAAACAAACAGGAGTTGTGAATCATCTCCTCTAGGAGTCAGGTTGTCCAAACAAGCAGGAATTGTGAATCATCTCCTCTAGGAGTCAGGTTGTCCAAACAAACAGGAATTGTGAATCATCTCCTCTAGGAGTCAGGTTGTCCAAACAAACAGGAGTTGTGAATCACCTCCTCTAGGAGTCAGGTTGTCCAAACAAGCAGGAATTGTGAATCATCTCCTCTAGGAGAGTTGTGGTTCCCAAGACATTTTCTTTCATATATTATTTCCTATTCTTATTTGGTTTCAACACAGGTCTCATGTCAGGGATGGGTTGGAAGATGGATTCCTTGTGAATTTAAATCAGCACAATTGATTGTATGCAAGTGATTCAGCATTATTTGGATGGACTTTCACTTTAGAAAGTTCCAGATATACCCAAATAAAGACTGTGGATCCTGAGGGAGAGACGGAGAGGGAGGGAGGGAGGTAGGGAGGCAGGGAGGGAGAGGGAGAGAGAGAAAGGGAGAGACAGAGTGAGAGAGAGAGAGAGAGAGGGAGTGAGACCCACATTCTTAGAAAAAAAGGTCTCTCCTCGGCTGTCCAGGTAGAACCCTTTTTGGTTCCATGTAGAACCCTCTGTAGAAAAGGTTCTAGCTGCAACCAAAAATGCTTCCTCTAAGGGTGTGTGTGTGTGTGTGTGTGTGTGTGTGTGTGTGTGTGTGTGTGTGTGTGTGTGTGTGTGTGTGTGTGTGTGTGTGTGTGTGTGTGTGTGTGTGTGTGTGTGTGTGTGTGTGTGTGTGTGAAAGAGAGAGGGTTTGTTTGGTTGCATCATTGGGTAATACAAAATGGACTCTTAGTATTCGCTTCCATCTTAAGCATTCTCTGTCTGTCCCCTCTCTCTCTCTCTCTGTCTCTGTCTCTCTCTCTCTCTCTGTCTCTCTCTCTCTCTCTCTCTCTGTCTCTCCCTCTCTCTCTGTCTCTCTCTCTCTCTCTGTCTCTCTCTCTGTCTCTCTCTCTCTCTCTCTGTCTGTCCCATCTCTCTCTCTCTCTCTCTCTCTCTCTCTCTCTCTCTCTCTCTCTCTCTCTCTCTCTCTCTCTCTCTCTCTCTCTCTCTCTCTCTCTCTCTCTCTCTCTGTCTCTCTCTGACTCTCTCTCTCTCTCTCTCTCTGTCTCTCTCTCTCTCTGTCTCTCTCTGACTCTCTCTGTCTCTCTCTCTCTCTCTGTCTCTCTGTCTCTCTCTCTCTCTCTCTCTCTCTCTCTCTCTGTCTCTCTCTGTCTCTCTCTCTCTCTCTCTCTCTCTCTCTCTGTCTCTCTCTGTCTCTCTCTGTCTCTCTCTGTCTCTCTCTCTCTCTCTCTCTCTGTCTCTCTCTCTCTCTCTCTGTCTCTCTCTCTCTCTGTCTGTCTCTCTCTCTCTGTCTCTCTGTCTCTCTGTCTCTCTCTCTCTCTCTCTCTCTCTCTCTCTCTCTCTCTCTGTCTCTCTCTCTCTCTCTCTCTGTCTCTCTATGTCTCTCTCTGTCTCTCTCTCTCTCTCTCTGTCTCTCTGTCTCTCTGTCTCTCTCTCTCTATGTCTCTCTCTCTCTCTGTCTCTCCAGCATGTAGACCAGGGTCCTACAAGGCTTTGTCAGGGATTATCAAGTGTTCCAAGTGTCCTACCCACAGTTCCAGCCATGACCAGGCAGCCACACTCTGCCACTGTGACAAAGGCTTCTACCGGGCAGCCAAGGACCCCTCCACCATGGCATGCACACGTGAGTTAATGTATTTCTCTGGCAGGGGGGTTGAGAGAGAGAGAGACAGAGAGAGAGAGAGACAGAGAGAGAGACAGAGAGAGAGAGAGACAGAGAGAGAGAGAGAGAGAGAGAGAGAGAGAGAGAGAGAGAGAGAGAGAGAGAGAGAGAGAGAGAGAGAGAGAGAGAGAGAGAGAGAGAGAGAGAGAGAGACAGAACGAGGCATAAAGAGAGAGAGAGAGAGAGAGAGAGAGAGAGAGAGACAGAACGAGGCATAAAGAGAGAGAGAGATAGAGACTGAGAGAGACAGAACGAGGCAGAAAGAGAGAGAGAGAGAGAGGCCAAATAAATAATTGGTTTCTTTACATGGTCAGACAATAAGTACACCTATTTTTCTGCGACAATGTCATATTTTCTGTGTGTAGGTGCGTGCATCATTCACGCTTAAGTGTGTGTGTGTGTGTGTATGTGTGTGTGTGTGTGTGTGTTAGGGTAGTGATAATATCACACCTTATTCTCCTCATCATTATTAATGTGGAAACCTGGAAACTTGCCATAAATAGACAGTTCGTTTTCTGGCATCGTATCTCAGGCTCTGTAGCTACTGTAGACTCTAACCCACCTTCTAGAACACAGACAGTCACACCTGGCTCAGAACAGAGAAGAGAGGGGGAGGGGAGGGAGGGAGGGAGAGGGGAGGCGGAGGGGGAGGGAGGGGGTGAGGGGAGGGAGAGGAGGGGAGGGAGAGGGGGTGTGAGGGGAGGGAGGGGAGGGAGAGGGGGAGGGAGGGAGGGAGAGGGGAGGCGGAGGGGGAGGGAGGGGGTGAGGGGAGGGAGAGGGGGAGGGGAGGGGGAGGGAGGGGGTGAGGGGAGGGAGAGGGGGAGGGGATGGAGAGGGGGTGAGGGGAGGGAGAGGGGGAGGGGAGGGAGAGGGGGAGGGGAGGGAGAGGGGGTGAGGAGAGGGAGAGGGAGAGGGAGGAGGGGGAGGGAGAGGGGAGGCGGAGGGGGAAGGAGGGAGAGGGGAGAGGGGGTGAGGAGAGGAAGAGGGAGGAGGGGGAGGGGAGGGAGAGGGGGACGGGAGGGAGAGGGGAGGCGGAGGGGGAAGGAGGGAGAGGGGGTGAGGAGAGGGAGAGGGAGGGGGAGGGGAGGGAGAGGGGGAGGGGAAGGGAGGGAGGGAGAGGGAGAGGGAGGAGGGAGAGGGGGAGGGGGAGGGAGGCAGAGGGGGGGAGAGGGGAGGCGGAGGGGGAGGGAGGGAGAGGGGAGGGAGGGAGAGGGGGTGAGGAGAGGGAGAGGGAGGGAGGGGGGGGGGAGGGGGGAGGCAGAGGGGGAGGGGAGGGAGAGGGGAGGCGGAGGGGGAGGGAGGGAGAGGGGGTGAGGAGAGGGAGCGGGAGGAGGGCGGGGGAGAGGGAGAGGGGGTGAGGAGAGGCGGAGGGGAGGGAGGGAGAGGGGGGGAGGGGGAGGGAGAGGGGAGGCGGAGGGGGAGGGGGTGAGGGGGGGGGAGAGGGGGTGAGGAGAGGGAGGAGGGGAGGGAGAGGGGGTGAGGGGAGGCGGAGGGGGAGGGAGGGAGAGGGGGGGTGAGGAGAGGGAGGAGGGGAGGGAGAGGGGAGGCGGAGGGAGGCAGAGGGGGAGGGAGAGGGGGTGAGGGGAGGCGGAGGGGGAGGGAGGCAGAGGGGGAGGAGAGGGGGTCAGGGGAGGCGGAGGGGGAGGGGAGGGAGAGGGGAGGTGGAGTGGTAGGGAGGGAGAGAGGGTGAGGGGAGGGAGAGGGGAGGCGGAGGGGGAGGGAGGGAGAGGGGGGAGGGGAGGGAGAGGGGAGGTGGAGGGCGAGGGACAGACTAAACATGATGACAGACTAACCAGGGAGAACACTAAACATGATGACAGACTAACCAGGGAGAACACTAAACATGATGACAGACTAACCAGGGAGAACACTAAACATGATGACAGACTAACCAGGGAGAACACTAAACATGATGACAGACTAAACATGATGACAGACTAACCAGGGAGAACACTAAACATGATGACAGACTAACCAGGGAGAACACTAAACATGATGACAGACTAACCAGGGAGAACACTAAACATGATGACAGACTAAACATGATGACAGACTAACCAGGGAGAACACTAAACATGATGACAGACTAACCAGGGAGAACACTAAACATGATGACAGACTAAACATGATGACAGACTAACTAGGGAGAACACTAAACATGATGACAGACTAACCAGGGAGAACACCAAACAAGATGACAGACTAACCAGGGAGAACACTAAACATGATGACAGACTAAACATGATGACAGACTAACTAGGGAGAACACTAAACATGATGACAGACTAACCAGGGAGAACACTAAACATGATGACAGACTAACCAGGAGAACACTAAACATGATGACAGACTAAACATGATGACAGACTAACCAGGGAGAACACGAAACATGATGACAGACTAACATGATGACAGACTAACCAGGGAGAACACTAAACATGATGACAGACTAACCAGGGAGAACACTAAACATGATGACAGACTAAACATGATGACAGACTAAACAGGGAGAACACTAAACATGATGACAGACTAAACAGGGAGAACACTAAACATGATGACAGACTAACCAGGGAGAACACTAAACAGGATGACAGACTAACCAGGGAGAACACTAAACATGATGACAGACTAAACATGATGACAGACTAAACATGATGACAGACTAACCAGGGAGAACACTAAACATGATGACAGACTAACCAGGGAGAACACTAAACATGATGACAGACTAACCAGGGAGAACACTAAACATGATGACAGACTAAACATGATGACAGACTAACCAGGGAGAACACTAAACATGATGACAGACTAACCAGGGAGAACACTAAACATGATGACAGACTAACCAGGGAGAACACTAAACATGATGACAGACTAACCAGGGAGAACACCAAACATGATGACAGACTAACCAGGGAGAACACTAAACATGATGACAGACTAAACATGATGACAGACTAACCAGGGAGAACACCAAACATGATGACAGACTAAATAGGGAGAACACTAAACATGATGACAGACTAACCAGGGAGAACACTAAACATGATGACAGACTAAACATGATGACAGACTAACCAGGGAGAACACTAAACATGATGACAGACTAAACATGATGACAGACTAACCAGGGAGAACACTAAACATGATGACAGACTAAACATGATGACAGACTAACCAGGGAGAACACTAAACATGATGACAGACTAACCAGGGAGAACACTAAACATGATGACAGACTAAACATGATGACAGACTAACAGGGAGAACACTAAACATGATGACAGACTAAACATGATGACAGACTAACCAGGGAGAACACTAAACATGATGACAGACTAAACATGATGACAGACTAAACATGATGACAGACTAACCAGGGAGAACACTAAACATGATGACAGACTAAACATGATGACAGACTAACCAGGGAGAACACTAAACATGATGACAGACTAAACATGATGACAGACTAACCAGGGAGAACACTAAACATGATGACAGACTAAACATGATGTCAGACTAACCAGGGAGAACACTAACAAGGTGACAGACTAAACATGATGACAGACTAAACATGATGACAGACTAAACATGATGACAGACTAACCAGGGAGAACACTAAACATGATGACAGACTAAACATGATGACAGACTAAACATGATGACAGACTAACCAGGGAGAACACTAAACATGATGACAGACTAACAGGGAGAACACTAAACATGATGACAGACTAACCAGGGAGAACACTAAACATGATGACAGACTAACCAGGGAGAACACTAAACATGATGACAGACTAACCAGGGAGAACACTAAACATGATGACAGACTAAACATGATGACAGACTAACCAGGGAGAACACTAAACATGATGACAGACTAACCAGGGAGAACACTAAACATGATGACAGACTAAACATGATGACAGACTAAACATGATGACAGACTAACCAGGGAGAACACTAAACATGATGACAGACTAACCAGGGAGAACACTAAACATGATGACAGACTAACCAGGGAGAACACTAAACATGATGACAGACTAAACAGGGAGAACACTAAACATGATGACAGACTAAACAGGGAGAACACTAAACATGATGACAGACTAACCAGGGAGAACACTAAACATGATGACAGACTAACCAGGGAGAACACTAAACATGATGACAGACTAACCAGGGAGAACACCAAACATGATGACAGACTAAATAGGGAGAACACTAAACATGATGACAGACTAACCAGGGAGAACACTAAACATGATGACAGACTAAACATGATGACAGACTAACCAGGGAGAACACTAAACATGATGACAGACTAAACATGATGACAGACTAAGCAGGGAGAACACTAAACATGATGACAGACTAAACATGATGACAGACTAACCAGGGAGAACACTAAACATGATGACAGACTAAACATGATGACAGACTAAACATGATGACAGACTAAACATGATGACAGACTAACCAGGGAGAACACTAAACATGATGACAGACTAACCAGGGAGAACACTAAACATGATGACAGACTAACCAGGGAGAACACTAAACATGATGACAGACTAACCAGGGAGAACACTAAACATGATGACAGACTAACCAGGGAGAACACTAAACATGATGACAGACTAAACATGATGACAGACTAACCAGGGAGAACACTAAACATGATGACAGACTAAACATGATGACAGACTAAACATGATGACAGACTAACCAGGGAGAACACTAAACATGATGACAGACTAACAGGGAGAACACTAAACATGATGACAGACTAACCAGGGAGAACACTAAACATGATGACAGACTAACCAGGAGAACACTAAACATGATGACAGACTAACCAGGGAGAACACTAAACATGATGACAGACTAAACATGATGACAGACTAACCAGGGAGAACACTAAACATGATGACAGACTAACCAGGAGAACACTAAACATGATGACAGACTAACCAGGGAGAACACTAAACATGATGACAGACTAACCAGGGAGAACACTAAACATGATGACAGACTAAACATGATGACAGACTAACCAGGGAGAACACTAAACATGATGACAGACTAAACATGATGACAGACTAACCAGGGAGAACACTATACACGATGACAGACTAACCAGGGAGAACACTAAACATGATGACAGACTAAACATGATGACAGACTAACCAGGGAGAACACTAAACATGATGACAGACTAACCAGGGAGAACACTAAACATGATGACAGACTAACCAGGGAGAACACTAAACATGATGACAGACTAACCTGGGAGAACACTAAACATGATGTCAGACTAACCAGGGAGGACACTAAACATGATGACAGACTAAACATGATGACAGACTAAACAGGGAGAACACTAAACATGATGACAGACTAACCAGGGAGAACACTAAACATGATGACAGACTAAACATGATGACAGACTAACCAGGGAGAACACTAAACATGATGACAGACTAACCAGGGAGAACACTAAACATGATGACAGACTAAACATGATGACAGACTAACCAGGGAGAACACTAAACATGATGACAGACTAAACATGATGACAGACTAACCAGGGAGAACACTAAACATGATGACAGACTAACAGGGAGAACACTAAACATGATGACAGACTAACCAGGGAGAACACTAAACATGATGACAGACTAAACATGATGACAGACTAAACAGGGAGAACACTAAACATGATGACAGACTAAACAGGGAGCACACTAAACATGATGACAGACTAACCAGGGAGAACACTAAACAGGATGACAGACTAACCAGGGAGAACACTAAACATGATGACAGACTAAACATGATGACAGACTAAACATGATGACAGACTAACCAGGGAGAACACTAAACATGATGACAGACTAACCAGGGAGAACACTAAACATGATGACAGACTAACCAGGGAGAACACTAAACATGATGACAGACTAAACATGATGACAGACTAACCAGAGAGGACACTAAACATGATGACAGACTAAACATGATGACAGACTAACCAGGGAGAACACTAAACAGGATGACAGACTAACCAGGGAGAACACTAAACATGATGACAGACTAACCAGGGAGAACACTAAACATGATGACAGACTAACCAGGGAGAACACTAAACATGATGACAGACTAACCAGGGAGAACACTAAACATGATGACAGACTAACCAGGGAGAACACTAAACATGATGACAGACTAACCAGGGAGAACACTAAACATGATGACAGACTAAACATGATGACAGACTAAACATGATGACAGACTAACCAGGGAGGACACTAAACATGATGACAGACTAAACATGATGACAGACTAACCAGGGAGGACACTAAACATGATGACAGACTAAACATGATGACAGACTAAACATGATGACAGACTAACCAGGGAGAACACTAAACATGATGACAGACTAACAGGGAGAACACTAAACATGATGACAGACTAACCAGGGAGGACACTAAACATGATGACAGACTAAACATGATGACAGACTAACCAGGGAGAACACTAAACATGATGACAGACTAAACATGATGACAGACTAACCAGGGAGGACACTAAACATGATGACAGACTAACCAGGGAGGACACTAAACATGATGACAGACTAAACATGATGACAGACTAACCAGGGAGGACACTAAACATGATGACAGACTAACCAGGGAGGACACTAAACATGATGACAGACTAACCAGGGAGAACACTAAACATGATGACAGACTAACCAGGGAGAACACCAAACATGATGACAGACTAAATAGGGAGAACACTAAACATGATGACAGACTAACCAGGGAGAACACTAAACATGATGACAGACTAAACATGATGACAGACTAAACAGGGAGAACACTAAACATGATGACAGACTAAACATGATGACAGACTAACCAGGGAGAACACTAAACATGATGACAGACTAAACATGATGACAGACTAAACATGATGACAGACTAACCAGGAGAACACTAAACATGATGACAGACTAACCAGGAGAACACTAAACATGATGACAGACTAACCAGGGAGAACACTAAACATGATGACAGACTAACCAGGGAGAACACTAAACATGATGACAGACTAACCAGGGAGAACACTAAACATGATGACAGACTAAACATGATGACAGACTAACCAGGGAGAACACTAAACATGATGACAGACTAAACATGATGACAGACTAACCAGGGAGAACACTAAACATGATGACAGACTAAACATGATGACAGACTAACCAGGAGAACACTAAACATGATGACAGACTAACCAGGGAGAACACTAAACATGATGACAGACTAACCAGGGAGAACACTAAACATGATGACAGACTAAACATGATGACAGACTAACCAGGGAGAACACTAAACATGATGACAGACTAACCAGGGAGAACACTAAACATGATGACAGACTAACCAGGGAGAACACTAAACATGATGTCAGACTAACCAGGGAGGACACTAAACATGATGACAGACTAAACATGATGACAGACTAAACAGGGAGAACACTAAACATGATGACAGACTAACCAGGGAGAACACTAAACATGATGACAGACTAAACATGATGACAGACTAACCAGGGAGAACACTAAACATGATGACAGACTAACCAGGGAGAACACTAAACATGATGACAGACTAACCAGGGAGAACACTAAACATGATGACAGACTAAACATGATGACAGACTAAACATGATGACAGACTAACCAGGGAGAACACTAAACATGATGACAGACTAAACATGATGACAGACTAACCAGGGAGGACACTAAACATGATGACAGACTAACCAGGGAGAACACTAAACATGATGACAGACTAACCAGGGAGAACACTAAACATGATGACAGACTAAACATGATGACAGACTAAACAGGGAGAACACTAAACATGATGACAGACTAACCAGGGAGAACACTAAACATGATGACAGACTAACCAGGGAGAACACTAAACATGATGACAGACTAAACAGGGAGAACACTAAACATGATGACAGACTAACCAGGGAGAACACTAAACATGATGACAGACTAACCAGGGAGAACACTAAACATGATGTCAGACTAACCAGGGAGGACACTAAACATGATGACAGACTAAACATGATGACAGACTAACCAGGGAGAACACTAAACATGATGACAGACTAACCAGGGAGAACACTAAACATGATGACAGACTAACCAGGGAGAACACTAAACATGATGACAGACTAACCAGGGAGAACACTAAACATGATGACAGACTAAACATGATGACAGACTAACCAGGGAGAACACTAAACATGATGACAGACTAAACATGATGACAGACTAACCAGGGAGAACACTAAACATGATGACAGACTAACCAGGGAGAACACTAAACATGATGACAGACTAAACATGATGACAGACTAACCAGGGAGAACACTAAACATGATGACAGACTAAACATGATGACAGACTAACCAGGGAGAACACTAAACATGATGACAGACTAAACATGATGACAGACTAAACAAGATGACAGACTAACAGGGAGAACACTAAACATGATGACAGACTAAACAAGATGACAGACTAACAGGGAGAACACTAAACATGATGACAGACTAACCAGGGACACTGTTGTGGATACAGGGTCTGTGGTTGGTGAGGAAGGGGAGGTTTGAGGTAGTCCTGTAGTTGGGGAGGTTTGAGGTTGTCCTGTAGTTGGTGAGGAAGGGGAGGTTTGAGGTTGTCCTGTAGTTGGTGAGGAAGGGGAGGTTTGAGGTTGTCCTGTAGTTGGTGAGGAAGGGGAGGTTTGAGGTTGTCCTGTAGTTGGGGAGGAAGGGGAGGTTTGAGGTAGTCCTGTAGTTGGTGAGGAAGGGGAGGTTTGAGGTAGTCCTGTAGTTGGTGAGGAAGGGGAGGTTTGAGGTAGTCCTGTAGTTGGTGAGGAAGGGGAGGTTTGAGGAAGTCCTGTAGTTGGTGAGGAAGGGGAGGTTTCAGGTAGTCCTGTAGTTGGGGAGGTTTGAGGTAGTCCTGTAGTTGGTGAGGATCTCAGGCCCTCTTTCTTCAGTATGGGAGTTACTGCCAGTGGGCATGGGGTCAAGGGAGGAGAACAGGGAGGCTTTAACTAAGGCAGTGGGCATGGGGTCAAGGGAGGAGAACAGGGAGGCTTTAACTAAGGCAGTGGGCATGGGGTCAAGGGAGGAGAACAGGGAGGCTTTAACTAAGGCAGTGGGCATGGGGTCAAGGGAGGAGAACAGGGAGGCTTTAACTAAGGCAGTGGGCATGGGGTCAAGGGAGGAGAACAGGGAGGCTTTAACTAAGGCAGTGGGCATGGGGTCAAGGGAGGAGAACAGGGAGGTGTTAACTAAGGCAGTGGGCATGGGGTCAAGGGAGGAGAACAGGGAGGCTTTAACTAAGGCAGTGGGCATTGGGTCAAGGACAGAGAACAGGGAGGCTTTAACTAAGGCAGTGGGCATGGGGTCAAGGGAGGAGAACAGGGAGGCTTTAACTAAGGCAGTGGGCCTGGGGTCAAGGGAGGAGAACAGGGAGGCTTTAACTAAGGCAGTGGGCATTGGGTCAAGGGAGGAGAACAGGGAGGCTTTAACTAAGGCAGTGGGGTCAAGGGAGGAGAACAGGGAGGCTTTAACTAAGGCAGTGGGGTCAAGGGAGGAGAACAGGGAGGCTTTAACTAAGGCAGTGGGCATTGGGTCAAGGACAGAGAACAGGGAGGCTTTAACTAAGGCAGTGGGCATTGGGTTAAGGACAGAGAACAGGGAGGCTTTAACTAAGGCAGTGGGCATTGGGTCAAGGGAGGAGAACAGGGAGGCTTTAACTAAGGCAGTGGGGTCAAGGGAGGAGAACAGGGAGGCTTTAACTAAGGCAGTGGGGTCAAGGGAGGAGAACAGGGAGGCTTTAACTAAGGCAGTGGGGTCAAGGGAGGAGAACAGGGAGGCTTTAACTAAAGCAGTGGGGTCAAGGGAGGAGAACAGGGAGGCTTTAACTAAGGCAGTGGGGTCAAGGGAGGAGAACAGGGAGGCTTTAATTAAGGCAGTGGGGTCAAGGGAGGAGAACAGGGAGGCTTTAACTAAGGCAGTGGGCAAGGTCTTGTTATCAAGGGAGAAACCTCACTCCCTCCCCTTTTCTCTCTTTTCTCGTGCTCCATCGGCCCCCAGGAACCTGGTCTCTCTCATTAACGAGAAGGCTCTGTTCCTCACCTGGTCTCTCACTCCCTCTCTCTCCAGGCGCTCCATCGGCCCCCAGGAACCTGATCTCTCTCATTAACGAGAAGGCTCTGTTCCTCACCTGGTCTCTCACTCCCTCTCTCTCTCTCCCTCTCTCTCTCTCTCTCTCTCTCTCTCTCTCTCTCTCTCTCTCTCTCTCTCTCTCTCACTTTCTCCCTCCCCTCCTCCCTCTCTCTCCAGGCGCTCCATCGGCCCCCAGGAACCTGGTCTCTCTCATGAACGAGACGGCTCTGTTCCTCACCTGGTCTCTCTCTCCCTCTCTCTCCAGGCGCTCCATCGGCCCCCAGGAACCTGGTCTCTCTCATGAACGAGAAGGCTCTGTTCCTCACCTGGTCTCTCTCTCCCTCTCTCTCCAGGCGCTCCATCGGCCCCCAGGAACCTGGTCTCTCTCATGAACGAGACGGCTCTGTTCCTCACCTGGTCTCCACCTAGCGACAGCGGTGGCAGGAAGGACCTGACTTATAACATCATGTGCCAGCGCTGTGGCAGTGGCGCCTCCGGTGGCGAGGAGGACTGTGAGCCGTGTGAGACCGACCTGCGCTTCGTACCACGCCTCCTGGGCCTCACCGGGACCTCGGTGGCTATTCTGGACTTTGCCACACACGCCAACTACACCTTCCACGTAGAGACGGTCAATGGAGTGTCTGGACTGGGAGGAAACACCAGGCCCCTGGCAAACATCACTGTTACTACTGACCAGACTGGTGAGTACTGACCAGACCCCTGGTTATCATCTCTGTTACTACTGACCAGAAACCTGGTTATCATCACTGTTACTACTGACCAGACCCCTGGTTAACATCTCTGTTACTACTGACCAGACCCCTGGTTAACATCTCTGTTACTACTGACCAGACCCCTGGTTATCAACTCTGTTACTACTGACCAGACTGGTGAGTACTGACCAGACCCCTGGTTAACATCTCTGTTACTACTGACCAGACCCCTGGTTATCAACTCTGTTACTACTGACCAGACTGGTGAGTACTGACCAGACCCCTGGTTAACATCTCTGTTACTACTGACCAGACCCCTGGTTAACATCACTGTTACTACTGACCAGACCCCTGGTTAACATCACTGTTACTACTGACCAGACTGGTGACTACTGACCAGACCCCTGGTTAACATCACTGTTACTACTGACCAGACCCCTGGTTAACATCTCTGTTACTACTGACCAGACGGGTGAGTACTGACCAGACCCCTGGTTATCATCACTGTTACTACTGACCAGACCCCTGGTTAACATCTCTGTTACTACTGACCAGACCCCTGGTTATCATCACTGTTACTACTGACCAGACCCCTGGTTATCATCACTGTTACTACTGACCAGACCCCTGGTTATCATCACTGTTACTACTGACCAGACCCCTGGTTAACATCTCTGTTACTACTGACCAGACCCCTGGTTATCATCACTGTTACTACTGACCAGACCCCTGGTTAACATCACTGTTACTACTGACCAGACCCCTGGTTAACATCGCTGTTACTACTGACCAGACTGGTGAGTACTGACCAGACCCCTGGTTAACATCACTGTTACTACTGACCAGACCCCTGGTTAACATCGCTGTTACTACTGACCAGACTGGTGAGTACTGACCAGACCCCTGGTTAACATCACTGTTACTACTGACCAGACCCCTGGTTAACATCTCTGTTACTACTGACCAGACCCCTGGTTAACATCCCTGTTACTACTGACCAGACCCCTGGTTAACATCTCTGTTACTACTGACCAGACCCCTGGTTAACATCTATGTTACTACTGACCAGACCCCTGGTTAACATCACTGTTACTACTGACCAGACCCCTGGTTAACATCACTGTTACTACTGACCAGACCCCTGGTTAACATCTCTGTTACTACTGACCAGACCCCTGGTTATCATCTCTGTTACTACTGACCAGACTGGTGAGTACTGACCAGACCCCTGGTTAACATCACTGTTACTACTGACCAGACTGGTGAGTACTGACCAGACCCCTGGTTATCATCTCTGTTACTACTGACCAGACCCCTGGTTAACATCTCTGTTACTACTGACCAGACGGGTGAGTACTGACCAGACCCCTGGTTAACATCACTGTTACTACTGACCAGACCCCTGGTTAACATCTCTGTTACTACTGACCAGACCCCTGGTTATCATCTCTGTTACTACTGACCAGACCCCTGGTTAACATCTCTGTTACTACTGACCAGACCCCTGGTTAACATCACTGTTACTACTGACCAGACCCCTGGTTAACATCACTGTTACTACTGACCAGACCCCTGGTTAACATCACTGTTACTACTGACCAGACCCCTGGTTAACATCACTGTTACTACTGACCAGACCCCTGGTTAACATCACTGTTACTACTGACCAGACCCCTGGTTAACATCTCTGTTACTACTGACCAGACCCCTGGTTAACATCACTGTTACTACTGACCAGACCCCTGGTTAACATCACTGTTACTACTGACCAGACCCCTGGTTAACATCTCTGTTACTACTGACCAGACGGGTGAGTACTGACCAGACCCCTGGTTAGCATCTCTGTTACTACTGACCAGACCCCTGGTTAACATCACTGTTACTACTGAC
Organism: Oncorhynchus gorbuscha; assembly: GCF_021184085.1. Lineage (NCBI taxonomy): Eukaryota > Metazoa > Chordata > Actinopteri > Salmoniformes > Salmonidae > Oncorhynchus > Oncorhynchus gorbuscha. The sequence continues at coordinate 25,289 of NW_025745406.1, read as the reverse complement.
CAGACCCCTGGTTAACATCACTGTTACTACTGACCAGACCCCTGGTTAACATCTCTGTTACTACTGACCAGACCCCTGGTTAACATCACTGTTACTACTGACCAGACTGGTGAGTACTGACCAGACCCCTGGTTAACATCTCTGTTACTACTGACCAGACTGGTGAGTACTGACCAGACCCCTGGTTAACATCACTGTTACTACTGACCAGACTGGTGAGTACTGACCAGACCCCTGGTTAACATCTCTGTTACTACTGACCAGACCCCTGGTTAACATCTCTGTTACTACTGACCAGACCCCTGGTTAACATCACTGTTACTACTGACCAGACTGGTGAGTACTGACCAGACCCCTGGTTAACATCTATGTTACTACTGACCAGACCCCTGGTTAACATCACTGTTACTACTGACCAGACCCCTGGTTAACATCACTGTTACTACTGACCAGACCCCTGGTTAACATCTCTGTTACTACTGACCAGACCCCTGGTTATCATCTCTGTTACTACTGACCAGACCCCTGGTTATCATCTCTGTTACTACTGACCAGACCCCTGGTTAACATCTCTGTTACTACTGACCAGACCCCTGGTTAACATCACTGTTACTACTGACCAGACTGGTGAGTACTGACCAGACCCCTGGTTATCATCTCTGTTACTACTGACCAGACGGGTGACTACTGACCAGACCCCTGGTTAACATCTCTGTTACTACTGACCAGACGGGTGAGTACTGACCAGACCCCTGGTTAGCATCTCTGTTACTACTGACCAGACCCCTGGTTAACATCACTGTTACTACTGACCAGACCCCTGGTTAACATCTCTGTTACTACTGACCAGACCCCTGGTTATCATCACTGTTACTACTGACCAGACCCCTGGTTAACATCACTGTTACTACTGACCAGACTGGTGAGTACTGACCAGACCCCTGGTTATCATCTCTGTTACTACTGACCAGACTGGTTACTACTGACCAGACCCCTGGTTAACATTGTTGTAATGAAATCTAATCCTGGCGTCTCCTGAACCAAGGTGTTGTTGTAGTTATTAAATGAGCTGTTGATCTAATCCTGGCGTCTCCTGAACCAAGGTGTTGTTGTAGTTATTAAATGAGCTGTTGATCTAATCCTGGCGTCTCCTGAACCAAGGTGTTGTTGTAGTTATTAAATGAGATCTAATCCTGGCGTCTCCTGAACGAAGGTGTTGTTGTCGTTATTAAATGAGATCTAATCCTGGCGTCTCCTGAACCAAGGTGTTGTTGTAGTTATTAAATGAGCTGTTGATCTAATCCTGGCGTCTCCTGAACCAAGGTGTTGTTGTAGTTATTAAATGAGATCTAATCCTGGCGTCTCCTGAACCAAGGTGTTGTCGTCGTTATTAAATGAGATCTAATCCTGGCGTCTCCTGAACCAAGTTTGGGGGGACGTCCATGTGATTTCTCTTCCTCTTCCTGGTATTACAGAACATGACTGTCTGGGTTTTCAGACAGACATCAATAGGTTCCACTTTATAATAACCAGAAACTGCACAATGGTTCTGAGAGGTGCTGTGTTTGTTATATTATGCTGCCTGGTGGAGCTCTCATTATGGGTTTTACACGCAGCACATTGTGGAACACACACACACACACACACACACACACACACACACACACACACACACACACACACACACACACACACACACACACACACACACACACACACACACACACACACACACACACACACACGGTCGGACACACGTTCAGTCACTAGCTCCCAGGGCGTGCAGGGAGAGGGAAGCTAACCAAGGGAGGTGCACCCTGGGAAAGGAAGTAACATCTTTTATGTAAATATGATCTCCTGCGGGAGGCTGAGAAACAGCTTGCTCTGCTGTTCCCATCACTTTATTCAGAGGTTGGGATTGACTCATCAAAATGGAGCTGTCAGCCCTCCTCCCCTTCTCTTCCTCCTCCTCTCCTCCTCCTCTCCTTCTCTTCCTCCTCCTCTCCTCCTCTCCTCCTCCACCTCTCCTTCTCCTCTCCTTCTCCTCTCCTCCTCCACCTCTCCTTCTCCTCTCCTCCTCCTCTCCTCCCCTCTTTCTCTTCCTCTCTTCCTCTCCTCCCCTCTTCCTCTTCCTCTCCTCCTCCTCCTCCTCTCCTTCTCTCCTCCCCACTTCCTCTTCCTCTCCTCCTTCTCCTCTCCTTCTCTTCTCCTCTCCTCCTCTCCTCTCCCCCTCTTCCTCTTCCTCTCTTCCTCTCCTCCCCTCTTCCTCTCCTCCTCCTCCTCTCCTTCTCTTCTCCTCTCCTCCTCCTCCTCCTCTCCTCCCCTCTTCTCCTCCCCTCCCCTCCACTTCTCCTCCTCCTCTCATTCTCCTCTCCTCTACTCCTCCTCCTCTCCTCCCCTCTTCCTCTTCTCCTCTCCTCTTCTCCTCCTCCTCTCCTTCTCCTCTCCTTCTCTTCTCCTCTCCTCCTCTCCTCTCCCCCCTCTCTTCCTCTTCCTCTCTTCCTCTCCTCCCCTCTTCCTCTCCTCCTCCTCCTCTCCTTCTCTTCTCCTCTCCTCCCCTCCTCCTCCTCTCCTCCCCTCTTCCTCTTCTCCTCCCCTCTTCCTCTCCTCTTCTCCTCCCCTCTTCCTCTCCTCTTCTCCTCCTCCTCTCCTTCTCCTCTCCTCTACTCCTCCTCCTCCTCTCCTCCTCCTCTCCTCTTCCTCTCCACCTCTTCTCCTCCCCTCTTCCTCTTCCTCTCCGCCTCTCCTCCTCATTGTCTGCTAAACCTCAGAAGATCCTCATTACTAAA
>NW_025745406.1:0-17500 GCF_021184085.1 Oncorhynchus gorbuscha | reverse complement strand
GTCAGTTATAGCTGGCTAAGGTCAGGAAGTCAGTTATAGCTGGCTAAGGTCAGGAAGTCAGTTATAGCTGGCTAAGGTCAGGAAGTCAGTTATAGCTGGCTAAGGTCAGGAAGAGCTGGCTAAGGTCAGGAAGTCAGTTATAGCTGGCTAAGGTCAGGAAGTCAGTTATAGCTGGCTAAGGTCAGGAAGTCAGTTATAGCTGGCTAAGGTCAGGAAGTCAGTTATAGCTGGCTAAGGTCAGGAAGTCAGTTATAGCTGGCTAAGGTCAGGAAGTCAGTTATAGCTGGCTAAGGTCAGGAAGTCAGTTATAGCTTGCTAAGATGGTGTCTTATGGGGGAGAATTAATTAGACATTAACATGCGCAGTTTGATCTACTCCAGGAAGTGATGTTGCAGACTAGCTCAGTGCTGCCCCCTCTCGTTGACTCTCTCGACTTGAAGGCCAACCGGGGTACTGCAGGCTGCCAGTACCAACTATATAATCCTCATAACTTAATATATATTCTTCTGTGAGCGATTTGACATACATCTGGTGGAATAGAGGAAACGATTGGTACCAGGATTGTCTTTAAAAAACAACAACATTTGTACATGAATATTGACCACGAAGATTGACATTTTCTCATTTACTGGGGGGGGGGGGGGGCGGGGGGGGCATCCTGTATTCTGAATTGAGTGGCGGCCGTCGTTCTCCCCCTGGTCCCAAACCACTGATGAGTATTTGGGATTATTTTAACACAGTGTATTGGACCCAGGCCTGTGAACGTGTCTCTGCAGGTCCTTCTCTGGTTGGCGTGGTGAGGAAGGACTGGGCGTCTGACAACAGTATCGCCCTCTCCTGGACGGAGGTGGAACAGCAGCCCAACGTCATACTGGACTATGAGATCAAGTACTACGATAAGGTACAGTCCCATAGACCACATTTATGGAACACTTTAGTTGTATAGAACAATGCAAAAAGGGTTGTCGGTTCGATTCCCACATGGCTCACGTACTAAAAATCTATACACTCACTGTATTGCCAGCTGCATACCACTGCTGGCTTGCTTGCTTCTGAAGATAAGCAGGGTCAGTCCCTGGATGGGAGACCAGATGCTGCTGGAAGTGGTGTTGGAGGGCCAGTAGGAGGCACTCTTTCCTCTGGTCTAAAAAAATATCCCAATGACCCAGGGCAGTGATTGGGGACACTGCCCTGTGGAGGGGACGTTAAACGGGTGTCCTGACTCTCTGAGGTCATTAAAGATCCCATGGCACTTATCGTAAGAGTAGGGGTGTTAACCCCAGTGTCCTGGCTAAATTCCCAATCTGGCCCTCAAACCATCACGGTCACCTAATCATCCCCAGCTTCTAATTGGCTCATTCATCCCCCTCCTCCTCTTCCTCTAACGATTCCCCAGGTCGTTGCTCTAAATGAGAACGTGTTCTCAATCAATTTACCTGGTTAAATAAATAAGTCACATTGGATATAAAGGTCTCTGTTAACCAGCGCTCCTCTAGGGGGCTACTGGATATAAAGGTCTCTGTTAACCAGCGCTCCTCTAGGGGGCTACTGGATATAAAGGTCTCTGTTAACCAGCGCTCCTCTAGGGGGGCTACTGGATATAAAGGTCTCTGTTAACCAGCGCTCCTCTGGGGGGGGGCTACTGGATATAAGGTCTCTGTTAACCAGCGCTCCTCTAGGGGGGCTACTGGATATAAAGGTCTCTGTTAACCAGGGCTCCTCTAGGGGGGCTACTGGATATAAAGGTCTCTGTTAACCAGCGCTCCTCTAGGGGGCTACTGGATATAAAGGTCTCTGTTAACCAGCGCTCCTCTAGGGGGGCTACTGGATATAAAGGTCTCTGTTAACCAGCGCTCCTCTAGGGGGCTACTGGATATAAAGGTCTCTGTTAACCAGCGCTCCTCTAGGGGGGCTACTGGATATAAAGGTCTCTGTTAACCAGCGCTCCTCTAGGGGGGCTACTGGATATAAAGGTCTCTGTTAACCAGCGCTCCTCTAGGGGGGCTACTGGATATAAGGTCTCTGTTAACCAGCGCTCCTCTAGGGGGGCCTACTACTGGATATAAAGGTCTCTGTTAACCAGCGCTCCTCTGGGGGGGCTACTGGATATAAAGGTCTCTGTTAACCAGCGCTCCTCTAGGGGGGCTACTGGATATAAAGGTCTCTGTTAACCAGGGCTCCTCTAGGGGGGCTACTGGATATAAAGGTCTCTGTTAACCAGCGCTCCTCTAGGGGGGCTACTGGATATAAAGGTCTCTAGTACTGGATATAAAGGTCTCTGGTAACCAGCGCTCCTCTAGGGGGGCTACTGGATATAAAGGTCTCTGTTAACCAGCGCTCCTCTAGGGGGGCTACTGGATATAAAGGTCTCTGTTAACCAGCGCTCCTCTAGGGGGCTACTGGATATAAAGGTCTCTGTTAACCAGCGCTCCTCTAGGGGGCCTACTGGATATAAAGGTCTCTGTTAACCAGTGCTCCTCTACGGGGGGCTACTGGATATAAAGGTCTCTGTTAACCAGCGCTCCTCTAGGGGGCTACTGGATATAAAGGTCTCTGTTAACCAGCGCTCCTCTAGGGGGCGCTACTGGATATAAAGGTCTCTGTTAACCAGCGCTCTTCTAGGGGGGCTACTGGATATAAAGGTCTCTGTTAACCAGCGCTCCTCTAGGGGGGGGCTACTGGATATAAAGGTCTCTGTTAACCAGCGCTCCTCTAGGGGGGGCTACTGGATATAAAGGTCTCTGTTAACCAGCGCTCCTCTAGAGGGGGGGGGCTACTGGATATAAAGTTCTCTGTTAACCAGGGCTCCTCTAGGGGGGCTACTGCATGCCTTATTCTGCTCCCACCCTGTTGTAAATGAAGTCATTGTGGGCGTGTCCTCACCAGGAACAGGAACAGTCGGGCTACTCATCGACCCGTACCAAGGCCCTGGGCGTCGTGGTGACCGGTCTCAAGCCCTCCACTGTGTACGTGTTCCACGTGCGCGCTCGCACCGCCGCGGGCCTCACCGCTTACAGCAACACGGTTCACTTCTCCACCGGGGATGAGTGTGAGGACGCGCGTGTGTGTGTGTGTGTGTGTGTGTGTGTGTGTGTGTGTGTGTGTGTGTGTGTGTGTGTGTGTGTGTGTTGTTTTTTTTCTGTTTGTTTCTGTGTGTTTCTGTGTGTTTCTGTGTGTGTGTGTTTCAGTGTGTGTGTGTGTTTCAGTGTGTACGTGTGTGTGTGTGTGTGTTTCTGTGTGCGTGTGTGTTTCTCAGTGTGTGTGTGTGCGTGTGTGTTTCTGTGTGTGTGTGTTTCTGTGTGTTTCAGTTTGTGTGTCTGTGTGTGTGTGTGTTTCTGTGTGCGTGTGTGTTTCAGTGTGTGTGTGTGTGTGTGTGTGTGTGTGTGCGTGTGTGTTTCTCAGTGTGTGTGTTTCAGTGTGTTTCAGTGTGTGTGTGTGTGTGTGTTTTGTGTTTCTGTGTGTGTTTGTGTTTCTGTGTGTGTTTCAGTTTGTGCGTCTGTGTGTGTGTGTGTGTTTTCTGTGTGCGTGTGTGTTTCAGTGTGTACGTGTGTGTGTGTGTTTTTTGTGTGTGTGTTTTGTGTGTGTGTGTGTTGTTTCTGTGTGTTTCAGTGTGTGTGTGTGTGTGTGTGTTTCTGTGTGTGTATGTGTGTTTCTGTGTGTGTTTCAGTTTGTGCGTCTGTGTGTGTGTGTTTCTGTGTGTGTGTGTGTTTCAGTGTGTACGTGTGTGTGTGTGTTTCTGTGTGCGTGTGTGTTTCAGTGTGTGTGTGTGTGTGTGTGTGTGTGTGTGTGTGTGTGTGTGTGTGTGTGTGTGTGTGTGTGTGTGTGTGTGTGTGTGTGCGTGTGTGTGTGTGTGTGTTTGTGTGTGCGTGTGTGCGTGTGTGTTTCTGTGTGCAGTGTGTTTCTCAGTGTTTCATTGTGTATGTGTTTGTGTGTTACTCAGTCTCAGTGTGTGTATCTCAGTGTGTCTCAGTGTGTGTGTGTATCTCAGTGTGTGCTTGTCTCAGTGTGTCTCAGTGTGTCTCAGTGAGTCTCAGTGTGTGTGTGTATCTCAGTGTGTATCTCAGTGTGTGCTTGTCTCAGTGTATCTCAAGTGTGTGCTTGTCTCAGTGTATCTCAGTGTGTGCTTGTCTCAGTGTATCTCAGTGTGTGCTTGTCTCAGTGTGTGTGTATCTCAGTTTGTGTGTGTCTCAGTGTGTGTGTGTAGTACTAAGTTTCTCTCTGTCTTGTCTCTCTCTGCTCTGACCCATAACAGACTCAGGCATGGCAGCTGACCAGGGGCAGGTGCTCGTGGTTGTCACGGCAGCCGTGGGCGGGTTCTCCCTGCTCATCATCCTCACCCTCTTCTTCCTCATCACCGGACGGTAAGGGACATCCCCACTCCTTAGTAGTACACTACTTGTGACCAGATCCCTATGGGGAATAGTGTACCCTTAGGTTGCCTTGACAACATACTTCTGAAGTAATACTTATGCCCCCCTCTCTCTCAATTCAATGTGCTCTTAGGTTGCCTTGACAACATACTTCTGAAGTAATACTTATGCCCCCCTCTCTCTCAATTCAATTCAAGGGGCTGTAACCTTTCTGGTGCAGGCGTTCTGCTAGCGACCTCGACAACATCCGAGCGCCAAATTTAAAATACAGAAATAGTCATCATAAACATTCATAAAAGAATACAAGTGTTATACATCGGTTTAAAGATTTAACTTCTTGTTAATCAGGCGCTTTGTCAGATTTCAAAAAGGCTTTATGGCGAAAGCACAACATGTGATAATCTGAGGACAGCGCCCCGCGTACAAAAGGGCTTTATGGCGAAAGCACACCATGTGATAATCTGAGGACAGCGCCCCGCGTACAAAAGCATACAAACATGTTTCAACCAAGTAAAGGAATTACAAAAGTCAGAAATAGTGATAACATTATTCACTTACCTTTGAAGATCTTCATATGGTTGCACTCACAAGAGTCCCAGCTACACAATAAACGTTTTTTTTTTTTCCCAAAAAGTCTTCTTTTGTTGGCGCGTTTTGTTCAGTAACCCACTGGCACCAAGGCGGTCAAAACATGCAGACAAATACATCCCTAATAGTACCGGTAAGTTCGTCGAAACATGTCAAACGATGTTTCGAATTAATCCTCAGGTTGTCAACTATCTAGATAATCGATAATATTTCAACCGAACAACAGCGTAGAAAGGGAAAAACCAAGGGCAAACCAGCTCTCTTCCACTGACAAAAAGGGTCTCATTCTTCTTCATTTTTCAGAAAACAAGCCTTGAACAATGTCTAGAGACAGTTGACATCTAGTGGAAGCCATAGAACTGCAATCTGAGTCCTAACCCATTAGACACGGTACAGGCATTCAATTCAAAAATAGGAACTGCAATCTGAGTCCTAACCCATTAGACACGGTACAGGCATTCAATTCAAAATAGGAACTGCAATCTGAGTCCTAACCCATTAGACACGGTACAGGCATTCAATTCAAAATAGGAACTGCAATCTGAGTCCTAACCCATTAGACACGGTACAGGCATTCAATTCAAAATAGGAACTGCAATCTGGGAGGCTGAAGTCATAGTTTTCAATAGCTTCACATTTTAAGTGGCTCGGAGCTCCAAAATGAAAATAAAGAAATCCCACTTCCTGATGGATTTTCCCTCAAGTTTTATTATTTTATTATATTATTTTAACAGTTTTGGAAACTTTAGAGTGTTTTCTATTCAAATCTACCAATTATATGCATAACCTAGCTTCTGGGCCTGAGTAACATGCAGTTTACTTTGGGCACGCTTCTCATCCAGACGTCGAAATACTGCCCCCTACCCAAGAGGCCATAAGGAGATTTATTGGCATGGGAAACATATTTTATTAACATTGCCAAAGCAAGTGAAATAGATAATATACAAAATTGAAATAAACAATAAAAAATGAACAGTAAACATTACACTCACAGAAGTTCCAAAAGAATAAAGATATTTAAAATGTCATATTATGTCTATTTACCGTGTTGTAACAAATAGTTAAAGTACAAAACGGAAAATAAATAATCATAAATATGGGTTGTATTTAATATTGTGTTTGTTCTTCACTGGTTGCCCTTTTCTCGTGGCAACAGGTCACAAATCTTGCTGCTGTCATGGCACACTGTGGAATTTCACCCAGTAGATATGGGAGTTTATCAAAATTGGATTTGTTTTCGAATTCTTTGTGGATCTGTGTAATCTGAGGGAAATATGTCTCTCTAATATGGTCATACATTGGGCAGGAGGTTAGGAAGTGCAGCTCAGTTTCCACCTCATTTTGTGGGCAGTGAGCACATAGCCTGTCTTCTCTTGAGAGCCATGTCTGCCTACGGCGGCCTTTCTCAATAGCAAGGCTATGCTCACTGGAGTCTGTACATAGTCAAAGCTTTCCTTAAATTTGGGTCGGTCTGATGTGGTCAGCTTTCTGCCAATCTCTGTTTAGGGCCAAATATCATTCTAGTTTGCTCAGTTTTTTTTGTTAATTCTTTCTAATTTGTCAAGTAAATATCTTTTTGTTTTCTCGTAATTTGGTTGGTGTCTGATTGTGTTGCTGAGTCCTGGGACTCTGTAGGGTGTTTGTGTATGTGAACAGAGCCCCAGGACTCACTCTCTCCCTCTCCCTTGCCATCTCTCTTCTCTCCCCTCTCTCTTCAACCATTCCTCTTTCTCTCCCTTTCCCTCCCTCTCCCACTTCCTCCCCCTCTCTCTCCTCTCCTCTCCTCTCTTCCTTCTCCTCCCCTCTCTCCCCCACCACTCCTCTCCCTCTCCCTCTCTCTCCTCCCTCCCCCTCCTCTCTCCCCTTTCTATTCTCTCTCTCTTTCTCTCCCCCTCTTCTCTCATTATTCCTGAGTGTGATTCAGTTCAAATCGGTTCAATCAGGCAGGTTTTAATGGACCCCCCCCACATCCGCCAAGCTGTCCTTCTCATGTTCCCATTGGCTGGGACACTTTTATGCCTAATTACCCTGCATGCAATCCAGCTGCTGGCTGCTGGCTGTCTGCTGTGTCCTCTCATTGGTTACTCCCTGTCTGTCTGCAGCTACTACTGACTGACAGAGAGTGTATGAACTCTGACTGGAGGCTCCAGATTGGGACTGGGCTACGACAGTGGATGAGTCCCAAATGGGACACTGACTGAGGTTCAGATTGGGATTGGGCTACGACAGTGGATGAGTCCCAAATGGGACACTGACAGGAGGTTCAGATTGGGACTGGGCTACGACATAGGATGAGTCCCAAATGGGACACTGACAGGAGGTTCAGATTGGGACTGGGCTACGACATAGGATGAGTCCCAAATGGGACAGCAATAGTGCACTACTTTTGATTTCAGCCCGTATGCTGTGGTGGACAACTCCACTGTACTCCTGCATCCTGGTCCACTTCTGCCCGACTAGATGTTCAGTCATTGCATTGCATCAACCAATGGTTGAATGCCACATCATCAAATGTGCAGTCAGGCATCAGATCCCAGTTCATCTATCCAGGCGCTGTGAGATCTGACACGTGTCTGTAATGTAGCCAGACAGAACCTCTACCTGACATGTGTCTGTAATGTAGCCAGACAGGAACCTCTACCTGACATGTAGTCAGACAGGAACCTCTACCTGACATGTGTCTGTAATGTAGTCAGACAGGAACCTCTACCTGTCTGTAATGTAGTCAGACAGGAACCTCTACCTGTCTGTAATGTAGTCAGACAGGAACCTCTACCTGTCTGTAATGTAGTCAGACAGGAACCTCTACCTGACATGTGTCTGTAATGTAGCCAGACAGGAACCTCTACCTGACATGTAGTCAGACAGGAACCTCTACCTGACATGTAGTCAGACAGGAACCTCTACCTGACATGTGTCTGTAATGTAGCCAGACAGGAACCTCTACCTGACATGTGTCTGTAATGTAGCCAGACAGGAACCTCTACCTGACATGTGTCTGTAATGTAGTCAGACAGGAACCTCTACCTGACATGTAGCCAGACAGGAACCTCTACCTGACATGTGTCTGTAATGTAGCCAGACAGGAACCTCTACCTGACATGTAGTCAGACAGGAACCTCTACCTGACATGTAGCCAGACAGGAGCCTCTAACTGACATGTGTCTGTAATGTAGCCAGACAGGAACCTCTACCGGTCTGTAATGTAGCCAGACAGGAACCTCTACCTGTCTGTAATGTAGCCAGACAGGAACCTCTACCTGACATGTGTCTGTAATGTAGCCAGACAGGAACCTCTACCTGACATGTAGTCAGACAGGAACCTCTACCTGACATGCTAGCCAGACAGGAGCCTCTAACTGACATGTGTCTGTAATGTAGCCAGACAGGAACCTCTACCGGTCTGTAATGTAGCCAGACAGGAACCTCTACCTGTCTGTAATGTAGCCAGACAGGAACCTCTACCTGACATGTGTCTGTAATGTAGCCAGACAGGAACCTCTACCTGACATGTAGTCAGACAGGAACCTCTACCTGTCATGTGTCTGTAATGTTGCCAGACAGGAAGCTGACATCGTCCGCTGTGTGTCTCTCTCCTGGTCAGGTGTCAGGTGTTCATCAAGGCTAAGATGCAGTCAGACGACAAGAGGAGGGCTCACTTCCAGAACGTGCTTCCTTTCCCTGGTATCAAGACATATGTGGATCCTGACACGTATGAAGACCCAACGCAGGCTGTCCACGAGTTCACCAAGGAGATAGATCCTTCTAGAATACGCATCGAGAGGGTGATAGGAGCAGGTACCGACACACACACACACACACACACACACACACACACACACACACACACACACACACACACACACACACACACACACACACACACACACACACACACACACACACACACACACACAGACACACAGACACACAGACACACACAAGCAGACACCATCCTATATAACATGCAGGTATATAGGATGGGTGTGTATAGACTGTAGTTATATTAGATGGTGTATAGACAGTAGTTATATTAGATGGTGTGTATAGACGAAAGTAGTTATATAGGATGGTGTGTATAGACAGTAGTTATATAGGATGGTGTGTATAGACAGTAGTTATATAGGATGGTGTGTATAGACAGTATAGACAGTAGTTATATAGGATAGTGTGTATAGACAGTAGTTATACAGGATGGCGTGTATAGACAGTAGTTATATAGGATAGTGTGTATAGACAGTATAGACAGTAGTTATATAGGATGGCGTGTATAGACAGTAGTTATATAGGATGGTGTGTATAGACAGTAGTTATATAGGATGGTGTGTATAGACAGTAGTTATACAGGATGGTGTGTATAGACAGTAGTTATATAGGATGGTGTGTATAGACAGTAGTTATACAGGATGGTGTGTATAGACAGTATAGACAGTAGTTATATAGGATGGTGTGTATAGACAGTAGTTATATAGGATGGTGTGTATAGACAGTAGTTGTATAGGATGGTGTGTATAGACAGTAGTTATATAGGATGGTGTGTATAGACAGTATAGACAGTAGTTATATAGGATGGTGTATAGACAGTAGTTATATAGGATGGTGTGTATAGACAGTAGTTATATAGGATGATTTGTATAGACTGTAGTTATATAGGATGGTGTATAGACAGTAGAATGTTAGTGAGGGTTTCCCCCAGCAGTGAGGGTTTTCCCCAGCAGTAGAATGTTATTGAGGGTTTCCCACAGCAGTAGAATGTTATTGAGGGTTTCCCCCAGCAGTAGAATGTTATTGAGGGTTTCCCCCAGCAGTAGAATGTTAGTGAGGGTTTCCCCAGCAGTAGAATGTTATTGAGGTTTCACCCAGCAGTAGAATGTTATTGAGGGTTTCCCCAGCAGTAGATGTTATTGAGGGTTTCCCCAGCAGTAGAATGTTAGTGAGGGTTTCCCCCAGCAGTAGAATGTTAGTGAGGTTTCCCCCAGCAGTAGAATGTGTATTGAGGGTTTCCCCCAGCAGTAGAATGTTATGGAGGGGTTTCCCCCAGCAGTAGAATGTTATTGAGGGTTTCCAGCAGTAGAATGTTAGGTGAGGGTTTCCCCCAGCAGTAGAATGTTAGTGAGGGTTTCCCCCAGCAGTAGAATGTTATTGAGGGTTTCCCCCAGCAGTAGAATGTTATTGAGGGTTTCCCCCAGCAGTGAGTGTTTCCAGCAGTAGAATGTTATTGAGGGTTTCCCCCTGCAGTAGAAATGTTAGTGAGGGCTTCCCCCAGCAGTGAGGGTTTCCCCAGCAGTGAGGGTTTCCCCCAGCAGTGAGGGTTTCCCCCAGCAGTAGAATGTTATTGAGGGTTTCCCCCAGCAGTGAGGGCTTCCCCCAGCAGTAGAATGTTATTGAGGGTTTCCCCCTGCAGTAGAATGTTAGTGAGGGTTTCCAGTGCAGTGAGGGTTTCCAGCAGTGAGGGTTTATCCCAGCAGTAGATGTTATTGAGGGTTTCCCCCAGCAGTAGAATGTTATTGAGGGTTCCCCAGCAGTGAGGGTTTATCCCAGCGGTAGAAATTATTGAGGTTTCCCCCAGCAGTGAGGGTTTATCCCAGCAGTAGAATGTTGGCTGAGGGCTTCCCCCCCAGCAGTAGAATGTTATTGAGGGTTTCCAGCAGTAGAATGTTATTGAGGGTTTTCCCCAGTAGTAGAATGTTATTGAGGGTTTATCCCAGCAGTAGAATGTTATTGAGGGTTTCCAGCAGTAGATTGTTATTGAGGGTTTCCCCAGCAGTAGAATGTTAGTGAGGGTTTCCCCAGCAGTAGATTGTTATTGAGGGTTTCCCCAGCAGTAGAATGTTAGTGAGGGTTTCCCCAGCAGTAGAATGTTAGTGAGGGTCTCCCCTGCAGTAGAATGTTAGTGAGGGTTTCCCCAGCAGTAGAATGTTATTGAGGGTTTCCCCAGCAGTGAGGGTTTCCCCAGCAGTAGAATGTTATTGAGGGTCTCCCCAGCAGTAGAATGTTATTGAGGGTTTCCCCAGCAGTGAGGGTTTCCCCAGCAGTAGAATGTTATTGAGGGTCTCCCCAGCAGTAGAATGTTAGTGAGGGGTTCCCCAGCAGTAGAATGTTATTGAGGGTTTCCCCCAGCAGTGAGTGTTTCCCCAGCAGTAGAATGTTATTGAGGGTCTCCCCAGCAGTAGAATGTTATTGAGGGTTTCCCCAGCAGTAGAATGTTATTGAGGGTTTCCCCCAGCAGTAGAATGTTATTGAGGGTCTCCCCAGCAGTAGAATGTTATTGAGGGTTTCCCCAGCAGTGAGTGTTTCCCCCAGCAGTAGAATGTTATTGAGGGTTTCCCCAGCAGTAGAATGTTATTGAGGGTTTCCTCACAGCAGTAGATTGTTATTGAGGGTTTCCAGCAGTAGATTGTTATTGAGGGTTTCCAGCAGTAGAATGTTAGTGAGGGTTTCCCTGCAGTAGAATGTTATTGAGGGTTTCCCCCAGCAGTAGAATGTTATTGAGGGTTTTCCCAGCAGTGAATGTTATTGAGGGTTTCCAGCAGTAGAATGTTATTGAGGGTTTCAGCAGTAGAATGTTATTGAGGGTTTCCTCAGCAGTAGAATGTTAGTGAGGGTTTCTCCAGTCCCGATCCTGCTGTTTTAAGTTATGTGACTGCCATCTAGTGGACACTGTGGCTCCATGTAGCTGGTCGTCACCTCACCGTGGGGGAAGTAGATACAGCTCATCTCATTAGACTGTATTCAGTCTAATTAGACAGTGACTGGCCTAAATCAATGAGGATCTGCTGGCTGTTCTTGGTGTGTTGACTGACTATTTCAAAAGAAAGGTCTACTTCCTATAAACTGATATGTGTTTGGTATTTTTCCTACTCAACGTATACTTGAAATGCACTGGCTGTAAGTGTGCCTGGATAAGAGTCTGCTAAATGACTCACGTGTGTGTGTGTGTGTGTGTGTGTGTGTGTGTGTGTGTGTGTGTGTGTGTGTGTGTGTGTGTGTGTGTGTGTGTGTGTGTGTGTGTGCGTGCGCGTGCGTGTACCTGTCCTCCTCCAGGTGAGTTCGGGAGGTGTGCAGCGGGTGTCTGCGTACCAGGTCAGAAGGAGATCCGGGGTGGCCATTAAGACCCTGAAGGGAGGCTACGGGAGCCCCAGAGAAGAGACTTCCTCAGAGAGGCCTCCATCATGGGACAGTTTGGACAACCCCAACATCATACGGCTGGAAGGAGTGGTCACCAAGAGTAAGAGAATCCTCTGCTGTATGGATCAGCACGGCAGCTTAGAAGTCTAGAACATGGGAGAAATAACAACCTCCGTTAAAGCTCAACTATAGGTCCAGCACTGAGCCTGTGGAACACCGTGATTTAACATTTGATTCTAAATGATACGTCCTTTCAGAGGTGGTTTTATCTTGCAAGTAATGACTTTGTGTTTTTCTGTTTCACCAGGCAGACCTGTGATGATTGTGGTGGAATACATGGAGAACGGATCCCTGGACTCTTTTCTGAGGGTGAGAGTGACTCCTATACAAACTGATTACTACAGATACTCTATGTCATGTAGGAAGTCTGTCCTCTCTCTCTCTCTCTCTCTCTCTCTGTCTTTCTCTCTCTCTCTCTCTCTCTCTCTCTCTCTCTCTCTCTCTCTCTCTCTCTCTCTCTCTCTCTCTCTCTCTCTCTCTCTCTCTTCTCTCTCTCTCTCTCTCTCTCCCTCTCCCTCTCCCTCTCCCTCTCTCCAGCAGCCTGATACTTTTGTCATGGTGAAGTCCTATCTCTCTCTCTCTCTCTCTCTCTCTCTCTCTCTCTCTCTCTCTCTCTCTCTCTCTCTCCCTCTCCAGCAGCCTGATACTTTGTCATGTATGAAGTATGTCCTCTCTCTCTCTCCCTCCCCAGCAGCATGATGGCCACTTCACAGTGGTCCAGCTGGTGAGGATGCTGCATGGCGTGGCGTCAGGATGACCTACTGTCTGACTTGGGCTACGTGCACCGTGACCTGGCCGCCGCAACATCCTGGTAGATGAGGGTCTGGTGTGTAAGGTGTCTGACTTCGGCCTGTCCAGAGTCCTAGAGGACCAGCCTGAGCCTGCATATAACACCATGGTAAGGGAGTGTGTGGGGGGTACGTGTAAAGTGTTTAACTTCAGTCCATAGGCTTCTGGTTAATAGAAGTGTACTATATAGGGGATAGACTTCAGTCCATAGGGTCCTGGTTAATAGAAGTGTACTATATAGGGGATAGACTTCAGTCCATAGGTCCTGTTAATAGAAGTGATAAGGGATAGACTTCAGTCCATAGGGTCCTGGTTAACAGAAGTGTACTATATAGGGGATAGACTTCAGTCCAGGGTCCTGGTTAATAGAAGTGATATGATAGACTTCAGTCCATAGGGTCCTGGTTAATAGAAGTGTACTATATAGGGGATAGACTTCAGTCCATAGGGTCCTGGTTAATAGAAGTGTACTATATAGGGGATAGACTTCAGTCCATAGGTCCTGGTTAATAGAAGTGATAAGGGATAGACTTCAGTCCATAGGGTCCTTGGTTAATAGAAGTGTACTATATAGGGGATAGACTTCAGTCCATAGGTCCTGGTTAATAGAAGTGATAAGGGATAGACTTCAGTCCATAGGGCCCTGGTTAATAGAAGTGTACTATATAGGGGATAGACTTCAGTCCATAGGGTCCTGGTTAATAGAAGTGATAAGGGGATAGACTTCAGTCCATAGGGTCCTGGTTAATAGAAGTGTACTATATAGGGGATAGACTTCAGTCCATAGGTCCTGGTTAATAGAAGTGTACTATATAGGGGATAGACTTCAGTCCATAGGGTCCTGGTTAATAGAAGTGATATGATAGACTTCAGTCCATAGGGTCCTGGGTAATAGAAGTGTACTATAGGGATAGACTTCAGTCCATAGGGTTCTGGTTAATAGAAGTGTACTATATAGGGGATAGACTTCAGTCCATAGGGTCCTGGTTAATATAAGTGATAAGGGAGTAGACTCTCAGTCCATAGGGTTCTGGTTAATAGAAGTGTACTATATAGGGGACTTCAGTCCATAGGGTCCTGGTTAATAGAAGTACTATATAGGAGATAGACTTCAGTCCATAGGTCCTGGTTAATAGAAGTGTACTATATAGGAGATAGACTTCAGTCCATAGGGTCCTGGTTAATAGAAGTGTACTATATAGGGGATAGACTTCAGTCCATAGGTCCTGGTTAATAGAAGTACTATATAGGGATAGACTTCAGTCCATAGGGTCCTGGTTAATAGAAGTGTTCTATAGGGATAGACTTCCAGTCCATAGGGTCCTGGTTAATAGAAGTGTTCTATATAGGGATAGACTTCAGTCCATAGGGTCCTGGTTAATAGAAGTACTATATAGGGGATAGACGTCAGTCCATAGGGCCCTGGTTAATAGAAGTGTACTATATAGGGGATAGACTTCAGTCCATAGTCCTGGTTAATAGAAGTGATATGGGTTAGACTTCAGTCCATAGGGTTCTGGTTAATAGAAGTGTAATATATAGGGATAGACTTCAGTCCATAGGGTTCTGGTTAATAGAAGTGTACTATATAGGGGATAGACTTCAGTCCATAGGTCCTGGTTAATAGAAGTGTACTATATAGGGGGATAGACTTCAGTCCATAGGGTCCTGGTTAATAGAAGTGATAAGGGTTAGACTTCAGTCCATAGGGTCCTGGTTAATAGAAGTGTACTATATAGGGATAGACTTCAGTCCATAGGGTCCTGGTTAATAGAAGTGATAAGGGTTAGACTTCATTCCATTGGGTTCTGGGTTAATAGAAGTGTACTCATAGGGATAGACTTCAGTCCATAGGGTTCTGGTTAAGAAGTGTACTATATAGGGGATAGACTTCTCAGTCCATAGGATCCTGGTTAATAGAAGTGTACTATATAGGGGATAGACTTCAGTCCATAGGGTCCTGGTTAATAGAAGTGTACTATATAGATAGACTTCAGTCCATAGGGTCCTGGTTAATAGAAGTGATAAGGGATAGACTTCAGTCCATAGGGTCCTGGTTAATAGAAGTGATATAGGATAGACTTCAGTCCATAGGGTCCTGGTTAATAGAAGTGATATGGATAGACTTCAGTCCATAGGGTTCTGGTTAATAGAAGTGTACTATATAGGGATAGACTTTCAGTCCATAGGATCCTGGTTAATAGAAGTGTACTATATAGGGGAGATAGACTTCAGTCCATAGGGTCCTGGTTAATAGAAGTGATAAGGGATAGACTTCAGTCCATAGGGTCCTGGTTAATAGAAGTACTATATAGGGGATAGACTTCAGTCCATAGGGTCCTGGTTAATAGAAGTGTACTATATAGGGGATAGACTTCAGTCCATAGGGTCCTGGTTAATAGAAGTCCAGTCCATAGGGTCCTGGTTAATAGAAGTGTACTATAGGGGATAGACTTCTGGTCCATAGGGTCCTGGTTAATAGAAGTGATAAGGGTTAGACTTCAGTCCATAGGGCCCTGGTTAATAGAAGTGTACTATATAGGGATAGACTTCAGTCCATAGGGTCCTGGTTAATAGAAGTGATATGATAGACTTCAGTCCATAGAGTTCTGGTTAATAGAAGTGATAATAGGGTTAGACCAGTCCATAGGGTCCTGGTTAATAGAAGTGTACTATAGGGATAGACTTCCAGTCCATAGGTCCTGGTTAATAGAAGTGATAAGGGATAGACTTCAGTCCATAGGTTCTGCTAATAGAAGTGTACTATATAGGGGATAGACTTCAGTCCATAGGGTTCTGGTTAGAAGTGTACTATATAGGGGATAGACTTCAGTCCATAGGCCCCTGGTTAATATAAGTGATAAGGGATAGACTTCAGTCCATAGGGTTCTGGTTAATAGAAGTGTACTATATAGGGGATAGACTTCAGTCCATAGGGTCCTGGTTAATAGAAGTGTACTATATAGGAGATAGACTTCAGTCCATAGGTCCTGGTTAATAGAAGTGTACTATATAGAGATAGACTTCAGTCCATAGGGTTCTGGTTAATAGAAGTGTACTATATAGGGGATAGACTTCAGTCCATAGGGTTCTGGTTAATAGAAGTGTACTATATAGGGGATAGACTTCAGTCCATAGGTCCTGGTTACACAGAAGTTACTATATAGGGGATAGACTTCAGTCCATAGGGTCCTGGTTAATAGAAGTGTTCTATAGGGGATGACTTCAGTCCATAGGGTCCTGGTTAATAGAAGTGTACTATATAGGGATAGACTTCAGTCCATAGGTCCTGGTTAATAGAAGTGTACTATATAGGGATAGACTTCAGTCCATAGGGTCTGGTTAATAGAAGTGATAAGGGTTAGACTTCAGTCCATAGGGTTCTGGTTAATAGAAGTGTACTATATAGGGATAGACTTCAGTCCATAGGGTTCTGGTTAATAGAAGTGTACTATATAGGGGGATAGACTTCAGTCCATAGGGTCCTGGTTAATAGAAGTGTACTATATAGGGATAGACTTCAGTCCATAGGGTCCTGGTTAACAGAAGGGATATGATAAGACTTCAGTCCATAGGGTCCTGGTTAATAGAAGTGATATATAGGGGATAGACTTCAGTCCATAGGGTCCTGGTTAATAGAAGTGATAAGGGTTAGACTTCATTCCATTGGCTCTGGGTTAATAGAAGTGTACTATATAGGGGATAGACTTCAGTCCATAGGTCCTGCTAATAGAAGTGTACTAGGGATAGACTTCCCAGTCCATAGGCCCCCGGTTAATAGAAGTGTACTATATAGGGGATAGACTTCAGTCCATAGGGTCCTGGTTAATAGAAGTACTATATAGGGGATAGACTGGGTCCATAGGGTCCTGGTTAATAGAAGTGATATGATAGACTTCAGTCCATAGGTCCTGGTTAATAGAAGTGATATGATAGACTTCAGTCCATAGGGTCCTTGGTTAATAGAAGTGATAAGGGATAGACTTCAGTCCATAGGGTTCTGGTTAATAGAAGTGTACTATAGGGGGATAGATTCCCTGGTCCATAGGATCCTGGTTAATAGAAGTGTACTATATAGGGGATAGACTTCAGTCCATAGGGTCCTGGTTAATAGAAGTGATAAGGGATAGACTTCAGTCCATAGGGTTCTGGTTAATAGAAGTGTACTATATAGGGGATAGACTTCAGTCCATAGGGTCCTGGTTAATAGAAGTGTACTATATAGGGGATAGACTTCAGTCCATAGGGTCCTGGTTAATAGAAGTGTACTATATAGGGGATAGACTTCAGTCCATAGGGTCCTGGTTAATAGAAGTGTACTATATAGGGGATAGACTTCAGTCCATAGGGTCCTGGTTAATAGAAGTGTACTATATAGGGGATAGACTTCAGTCCATAGGGTCCTGGTTAATAGAAGTGTACTATATAGGGGATAGACTTCAGTCCATAGGGTCCTGGTTAATAGAAGTGATAAGGGTTAGACTTCAGTCCATAGGGTTCTGGTTAATAGAAGTGTACTATATAGGGGATAGACTTCAGTCCATAGGGTTCTGGTTAATAGAAGT
>NW_025745405.1:0-24712 GCF_021184085.1 Oncorhynchus gorbuscha | reverse complement strand
AAGTAATCACTCATTCATTAATGACTTCCCCATCAGCAGGGTCCAGTCTAGTCCAGAAGAACAGGTTGATAGATTGGAGTTCCCCATCAGCAGGGTCCAGTCTAGTCCAGAAGAACAGGTTGTTAGATTGAGTTCCCCCTCCAGCAGGGTCCAGTCTAGTCCAGAAGAACAGGTTGTTAGATTGAGTTCCCCACATCAGCAGGGTCCAGTCTAGTCCAGAAGAACAGGTTGTTAGATTGAGTTCCCCATCAGCAGGGTCCAGTCTAGTCCAGAAGAACAGGTTGTTAGATTGAGTTCCCCATCAGCAGGGTTCAGTCTAGTCCAGAAGAACAGGTTGTTAGATTGAGTTCCCCATCAGCAGGGTCAGTCTAGTCCAGAAGAACAGGTTGTTAGATTGAGTTCCCCATCAGCAGGGTCCAGTCTAGTCCAGAAGAACAGGTTGTTAGATTGAGTTCCCCATCAGCCCAGTCTAGTCCAGAAGAACAGGTTGTTAGATTGAGTTCCCCATCAGCAGGGTCCAGTCCAGAAGAACAGGTTGTTAGATTGAGTTCCCCATCAGCAGGGTCCAGTCTAGTCCAGAAGAACAGGTTGTTAGATTGAGTTCCCCATCAGCAGGGTCCAGTCTAGTCCAGAAGAACAGGTTGTTAGATTGAGTTCCCCATCAGCAGGGTCAGCAGGGTCCAGTCTAGTCCAGAAGAACAGGTTGTTAGATTGAGTTCCCCATCAACAGGGTCCAGTCTAGTCCAGAAGAACAGGTTGTTAGATTGAGTTCCCCATCAGCAGGGTTCAGTCTAGTCCAGAAGAACAGGTTGTTAGATTGAGTTCCCCATCAGCAGGGTCCAGTCTAGTCCAGAAGAACAGGTTGTTAGATTGAGTTCCCCATCAGCAGGGTCCAGTCTAGTCCAGAAGAACAGGTTGTTAGATTGAGTTCCCCATCAGCAGGGTCCAGTCTAGTCCAGAAGAACAGGTTGTTAGATTGACTTCCCCATCAGCAGGGTCCAGTCTAGTCCAGAAGAACAGGTTGTTAGATTGAGTTCCCCATCAGCAGGGTCAGTCTAGTCCAGAAGAACAGGGTCCAGTTGAGTTCCCCATCAGTCCAGTCTAGTCCAGAAGAACAGGTTGTTAGATTGAGTTCCCCATCAGCAGGGTCCAGTCTAGTCCAGAAGAACAGGTTGTTAGATTGAGTTCCCCATCAGCAGGGTCCAGTCTAGTCCAGAAGAACAGGTTGTTAGATTGAGTTCCCCATCAGCAGGTTCCAGTCTAGTCCAGAAGAACAGGTTGTTAGATTGAGTTCCCCATCAGCAGGGTCCAGTCTAGTCCAGAAGAACAGGTTGTTAGATTGAGTTCCCCATCAGCAGGGTCCAGTCTAGTCCAAAGAACAGGTTGTTAGATTGAGTTCCCCATCAGCAGGGTTCAGTCTAGTCCAGAAGAACAGGTTGTTAGATTGAGTTCCCCATCAGCAGGGTTCAGTCTAGTCCAGAAGAACAGGTTGTTAGATTGAGTTCCCCATCAGCAGGGTTCAGTCTAGTCCAGAAGAACAGGTTGTTAGATTGAGTTCCCCATCAGCAGGGTCCAGTCTAGTCCAGAAGAACAGGTTGTTAGATTGACTTCCCCATCAGCAGGGTCCAGTCTAGTCCAAAAGAACAGGTTGTTAGATTGACTTCCCCATCAGCAGGGTCCAGTCTAGTCCAAAAGAACAGGTTGTTAGATTGAGTTCCCCATCAGCAGGGTCCAGTCTAGTCCAGAAGAACAGGTTGTTAGATTGAGTTCCCCATCAGCAGGGTCCAGTCTAGTCCAGAAGAACAGGTTGTTAGATTGACTTCCCCATCAGCAGGGTCCAGTCTAGTCCAGAAGAACAGGTTGTTAGATTGACTTCCCCATCAGCAGGGTTCAGTCTAGTCCAGAAGAACAGGTTGTTAGATTGAGTTCCCCATCAACAGGGTTCAGTCTAGTCCAGAAGAACAGGTTGTTAGATTGAGTTCCCCATCAGCAGGGTCCAGTCTAGTCCAGAAGAACAGGTTGTTAGATTGAGTTCCCCATCAGCAGGGTCCAGTCTAGTCCAGAAGAACAGGTTGTTAGATTGAGTTCCCCATCAGCAGGGTCCAGTCTAGTCCAGAAGAACAGTTTGTTAGATTGTTTGGCTTGTCTTCCTCTATCAGAGCAGCTAGTAAAAGTCAAGTAGTATTTATTATTCAACATTCTCCCACCGAGAAGCTGTTCAACACAACGTTGGCTCCATATTGACAACCTTAAAGTGACCGTGTAGTCTGTCTCTGCACCTCAACTTCACAGTTTGTTGCTAAAGTAGTGCATCGTTTGGCTTCACCACAGCTGTCTATTAGAGAGAGTCAGAGTTCAGGTGGAAGCCCAGCTGTCTGTTAGAGAGAGTCAGAGTTCAGGTGGAAGCCCAGGGAGCTCCAGGTAATGGGAGTCAAAAGTTCAGGTGGAAGCCCAGGTGGTTCCAGGTAATTGGGAGTAAACGTTCAGGTGGAAGCCCAGGTGTTCCAGGTTACATGGTCGGAAGCCCAGGTGTCTCCAGGTTACATGGTCGGAAGCCCAGGTGGCTCCAGGTTACAATGGTCGAAGCCCAGGTGTCTCCAGGTTACATGGTTGGAAGCCCAGGTGGCTCCAGGTTACATGGTTGGAAGCCCAGGTGGCTCCAGGTAACATGGTTGGAAGCCCAGGTGTCTCCAGGTAATAGGAGTCAGAGAGTTCAGGTGGAAGCCCAGGTGGCTCCAGGTAATTGGGAGTAAACGTTCAGGTGGAAGCCCAGGTGGCTCCAGGTAATTGGGAGTAAACGTTCAGGTGGAAGCCCAGGTGTCCCCAGGTTACATGGTTGGAAGCCCAGGTGTCTCCAGGTTACATGGTTGTTAGGTGTCTCCAGGTTACATGGTTGGAAGCCCAGGTGTCTCCAGGTTACATGGTTGGAAGCCCAGGTGTCTCCAGGTTACATGGTTGGAAGCCCAGGTGTCTCCAGGTTACATGGTTGGAAGCCCAGGTGTCTCCAGGTTACATGGTTGGAAGCCCAGGTGTCTCCAGGTTACATGGTTGGAAGCCCAGGTGTCTCCAGGTTACATGGTTGGAAGCCCAGGTGTCTCCAGGTTACATGGTTGGAAGCCCAGCTGTCTCCAGGTTACATGTTAATTCTCTTTAACAATGTTATTGGCAATAGAAGAAGAAAAGTGACCCATCCATATTTCCAGGATGGGAAGGCACTTTGACAAGTCTCTCCGTCTGAAATTACACCCTATCCCCTCATCAGGGAATTAGGTGCCATTTGGGACATATCCTGACAGGAATATGTATTGAGCTGGTCTGTCATCGTTGTGGCAGGTGAGTGTGTTTTAACTTCCTGGTCTGTCATCGTTGTGGTAGATGTGTGTGTTTTAACTTCCTGGTCTGTCATCGTTGTGGCAGATGAGTGTGTTTTAACTTCCTGGTCTGTCATCGTTGTGGCAGATGAGTGTGTTTTAACTTCCTGGTCTGTCATCGTTGTGGTAGATGAGTGTGTGTGTTTTTAACTTCCTGGTCTGTCATCGTTGTGGTAGATGAGTGTGTGTGTTTTTAACTTCCTGGTCTGTCATCGTTGTGGTAGATGAGTGTGTGTGTTTTTAACTTCCTGGTCTGTCATCGTTGTGGTAGATGAGTGTGTGTGTTTTTAACTTCCTGGTCTGTCATCGTTGTGGTAGATGAGTGTGTTTTAACTTCCTGGTCTGTCATCGTTGTGGCAGATGAGTGTGTGTGTTTTTAACTTCCTGGTCTGTCATCGTTGTGGTAGATGAGTGTGTGTGTTTTAACTTCCTGGTCTGTCATCGTTGTGGTAGATGAGTGTGTGTGTTTTAACTTCCTGGTCTGTCATCGTTGTGGTAGATGAGTGTGTGTGTTTTAACTTCCTGGTCTGTCATCGTTGTGGTAGATGAGTGTGTGTGTTTTTAACTTCCTGGTCTGTCATCGTTGTGGTAGATGAGTGTGTGTGTTTTTAACTTCCTGGTCTGTCATCGTTGTGGTAGATGAGTGTGTGTGTTTTTAACTTCCTGGTCTGTCATCGTTGTGGTAGATGAGTGTGTGTGTTTTTAACTTCCTGGTCTGTCATCGTTGTGGTAGAGGAGTGTGTGTGTTTTTAACTTCCTGGTCTGTCATCGTTGTGGTAGATGAGTGTGTTTTAACTTCCTGGTCTGTCATCGTTGTGGCAGATGAGTGTGTGTGTTTTTAACTTCCTGGTCTGTCATCGTTGTGGTAGATGAGTGTGTTTTTAACTTCCTGGTCTGTCATCGTTGTGGTAGATGAGTGTGTGTGTTTTTAACTTCCTGGTCTGTCATCGTTGTGGTAGATGAGTGTGTGTGTTTTTAACTTCCTGGTCTGTCATCGTTGTGGTAGATGAGTGTGTGTGTTTTTAACTTCCTGGTCTGTCATCGTTGTGGTAGATGAGTGTGTGTGTTTTTAACTTCCTGGTCTGTCATCGTTGTGGTAGATGAGTGTGTTTTAACTTCCTGGTCTGTCATCGTTGTGGCAGATGAGTGTGTGTGTTTTTAACTTCCTGGTCTGTCATCGTTGTGGTAGATGAGTGTGTGTGTTTTAACTTCCTGGTCTGTCATCGTTGTGGTAGATGAGTGTGTGTGTTTTTAACTTCCTGGTCTGTCATCGTTGTGGTAGATGAGTGTGTGTGTTTTTAACTTCCTGGTCTGTCATCGTTGTGGTAGATGAGTGTGTGTGTTTTTAACTTCCTGGTCTGTCATCGTTGTGGTAGATGAGTGTGTGTGTTTTTAACTTCCTGGTCTGTCATCGTTGTGGTAGATGAGTGTGTGTGTTTTTAACTTCCTGGTCTGTCATCGTTGTGGTAGATGAGTGTGTGTGTTTTAACTTCCTGGTCTGTCATCGTTGTGGTAGAGGAGTGTGTGTGTTTTTAACTTCCTGGTCTGTCATCGTTGTGGTAGATGAGTGTGTTTTAACTTCCTGGTCTGTCATCGTTGTGGCAGATGAGTGTGTGTGTTTTTAACTTCCTGGTCTGTCATCGTTGTGGTAGATGAGTGTGTTTTTAACTTCCTGGTCTGTCATCGTTGTGGTAGATGAGTGTGTGTGTTTTTAACTTCCTGGTCTGTCATCGTTGTGGTAGATGAGTGTGTGTTTTTAACTTCCTGGTCTGTCATCGTTGTGGTAGATGAGTGTGTGTGTTTTTAACTTCCTGGTCTGTCATCGTTGTGGTAGATGAGTGTGTGTGTTTTTAACTTCCTGGTCTGTCATCGTTGTGGTAGATGAGTGTGTTTTAACTTCCTGGTCTGTCATCGTTGTGGCAGATGAGTGTGTGTGTTTTTAACTTCCTGGTCTGTCATCGTTGTGGTAGATGAGTGTGTGTGTTTTTAACTTCCTGGTCTGTCATCGTTGTGGTAGATGAGTGTGTGTGTTTTTAACTTCCTGTCTGTCATCGTTGTGGCAGATGAGTGTGTTTTAACTTCCTGGTCTGTCATCGTTGTGGCAGATGAGTGTGTGTGTTTTTAACTTCCTGGTCTGTCATCGTTGTGGTAGATGAGTGTGTTTTTAACTTCCTGGTCTGTCATCGTTGTGGTAGATGAGTGTGTGTGTTTTTAACTTCCTGGTCTGTCATCGTTGTGGTAGATGAGTGTGTGTGTTTTTAACTTCCTGGTCTGTCATCGTTGTGGCAGATGAGTGTGTGTGTTTTTAACTTCCTGTCTGTCATCGTTGTGGCAGATGAGTGTGTGTGTTTTTAACTTCCTGGTCTGTCATCGTTGTGGTAGATGAGTGTGTGTGTTTTTAACTTCCTGGTCTGTCATTGTTGTGGTAGATGAGTGTGTTTTAACTTCCTGGTCTGTCATCGTTGTGGTAGATGAGTGTGTTTTTAACTTCCTGGTCTGTCATCGTTGTGGCAGATGAGTGTGTGTGTTTTTAACTTCCTGGTCTGTCATCGTTGTGGTAGATGAGTGTGTGTGTTAACTTCCTGGTCTGTCATCGTTGTGGTAGATGAGTGTGTGTGTTTTTAACTTCCTGGTCTTTGGGTTGTGCATCTTATCTACAAATCGTCTCTGAATGTAAAAACAGAGGTTTTATCCAAGAAGGTTGTGTTTCCCAGGCCACTGAAAGACACAAAAAAAACAAATTGTATTTAGTTACAGATGCTTGTATATCGAGTAACATAAGTACATTATTCAATAATCGTAGTTAATTAGATTCCTTGTTCATAGACATGAAGCTTGTATGCTCTTATATACACATCATCAAGTCCTTGAAATGGGGGAAATTCAAGATCATTTATATTCAATGAAAGATTCACATTGTTGTTTTACATTGAATTTGCTTAGTGGCATGTCATCATCTGTGAGACTAGTTCAATGTTTTTATGAGTGTCTGTTCTGTCTGGGTATCATCTGAGGGGGGGTCTTACCAGCGGCCTCCTCAGTTTGACCTCTCTTCTTAGTTCTGTTTCTTGTCTTTCTCTGCTTCCTGTGCCACTCCAGCCAACACCAAGGCCGCTGCTTCCTGTGCCACCTCCGACACAACCACCGGAACACCTGGAAAACAACACACACTGGAAATCAACACCTGGCTGTGTGTGTGTGTGTGTGTGTGTGTGTGTGTGTGTGTGTGTGTGTGTGTGTGTGTGTGTGTGTGTGTGTGTGTGTGTGTGTGTGTGTGTGTGTGTGTGTGTGTGTGTGTGTGTGTGTGTGTGTGTGTGTGGTTAATGTGACATTCCAACATGAACAGCCTTCGTGCCATTGAACTATTAGCATAGAAAAACAAAGACGGAGCAGAGAGCCCTAGAGTCAAACCTCTCTCTGTTACTACATCATCTTGTTCAGCAGAGCCGGCTTGGTGAATAGTAACAGAGAGCCCTAGAGTCAAACCTCTCTCTGTTACCACATCATCTTGTTCAGCAGAGCCGGCTTGGTGAATAGTAACAGAGAGCCCAGAGTCAAACCTCTCTCTGTTACCACATCATCTTGTTCAGCAGAGCCGGCTTGGTGAATAGTAACAGAGAGCCCAGAGTCAAACCTCTCTGTTACCAGATCATCTTGTTCAGCAGAGCCGGCTTGGTGAATAGTAACAGAGAGCCTAGAGTCAAACCTCTCTCTGTTACCACATCATCTTGTTCAGCAGAGCCGGCTTGGTGAATAGTAACAGAGAGCCCAGAGTCAAACCTCTCTGTTACCACATCATCTTGTTCAGCAGAGCCGGCTTGGTGAATAGTAACAGAGAGCCTAGAGTCAAACCTCTCTGTTACCACATCATCTTGTTCAGCAGAGCCGGCTTGGTGAATAGTAGCAGAGAGCCCAGAGTCAAACCTCTCTCTGTTACCACATCATCTTGTTCAGCAGAGCTGGCTTGGTGAATAACCTGGTTATAGGGTGTGTGGCCAGCCATGCAAACAGCATTCACCACAGAGAGAGAGAGAGTTATGCAACTCCTGACAGTAGCACATGCAACTGAAGGGGTGGGTCCTCTCTCTCTGCCTAAAAAGGACAGTTTGTTCTTTCTGTGTTTGGAGAGTGGAGGGGCAGACGGACAGACTAGGAACCACTGGAGACCTCTACTACTCAGTCTGCATGTCTGGTAGGTAGGTAGGTAGGTAGGTAGGTAGGTAGGTAGGTAGGTAGGTAGGTAGGTAGGTAGGTAGGTAGAGAGAGAGAACCACTACCCATAACCACAGGAACTGACTGTAGGCCTACACATAGTGGGCTGTACAGTACCCGTAACCACAGGAACTGACTGTAGGCCTACACATAGTGGGCTGTACAGTACCCGTAACCACAGGAACTGACTGTAGGCCTACACATAGTGGGCTGTACAGTACCCGTAACCACAGGAACTGACTGTAGGCCTACACATAGTGGGCTGTACAGTACCCGTAACCACAGGAACTGACTGCAGACCTACACATAGTGGGCTGTACAGTACCCGCAACCACAGGAACTGACTGTAGGCCTACACATAGTGGGCTGTACAGTACCCGTAACCATAGGAACTGACTGTAGGCCTACACATAGTGGGCTGTACAGTACCCGTAACCATATGAACTGACTGTAGACCTACACATAGTGGGCTGTACAGTACCCGTAACCATAGGAACTGACTGTAGGCCTACACATAGTGGGCTGTACAGTACCCGTAACCATAGGAACTGACTGCAGACCTACACATAGTGGGCTGTACAGTACCCGTAACCATAGGAACTGACTGCAGACCTACACATAGTGGGCTGTACAGTACCCGTAACCATAGGAACTGACTGCAGACCTACACATACTGGGCTGTACAGTACCCGTAACCATATGAACTGACTGTAGACCTACACATAGTGGGCTGTACAGTACCCGTAACCATAGGAACTGACTGTAGGCCTACACATAGTGGGCTGTACAGTACCCGTAACCATAGGAACTGACTGCAGACCTACACATAGTGGGCTGTACAGTACCCGTAACCATAGGAACTGACTGCAGACCTACACATAGTGGGCTGTACAGTACCCGTAACCATAGGAACTGACTGCAGACCTACACATAGTGGGCTGTACAGTACCCGTAACCATATGAACTGACTGCAGACCTACACATAGTGGGCTGTACAGTACCCGTAACCATAGGAACTGACTGTAGGCCTACACATAGTGGGCTGTACAGTACCCGTAACCATAGGAACTGACTGCAGACCTACACATAGTGGGCTGTACAGTACCCATAACCATAGGAACTGACTGTAGACCTACACATAGTGGGCTGTACAGTACCCGTAACCATAGGAACTGACTGCAGACCTACACATAGTGGGCTGTACAGTAGCAGTGGTTTTCCTGGTAGTGGATGTAAGGTAACAGAACTTTGGGCTCATCACATTTTCCAGGGCAGCATTACATAGACGGGTTACCTATAGCTAAACATAGCCCTGAAACAGAGCTTGGCTTTTCCTCTGTGACTCAGGGGAAATCTCCCAACTCAAACAGACATGCTAGACTTATCTTCACCCTCATTTAAACACAGAATAATATTGTGTAGATTCTATTGTGTAGATTATATTGAAATTTATATTGTGATTGTGAAGATTATTGTGATTGTGAAATTTCTATTGTGAAGATTCTATCGTGATTGTGTAGATTCTATTGTGATTGAGAAGATTCTATTGTGTAGATTCTATTGTGATTGAGAAGATTCTATTGTGTAGATTCTATTGTGATTGAGAAGATTCTATTGTGTAGATTCTATTGTGATTGTGTAGATTCTATTGTGATTGTGTAGATTCTATTGTGTAGATTCTATTGTGATTGAGAAGATTCTATTGTGTAGATTCTATTGTGATTGTGAAGTTCTACTGTGAAAATTATATTGTG
The DNA here is from genome assembly GCF_021184085.1 of Oncorhynchus gorbuscha. Taxonomy (NCBI): domain Eukaryota; kingdom Metazoa; phylum Chordata; class Actinopteri; order Salmoniformes; family Salmonidae; genus Oncorhynchus; species Oncorhynchus gorbuscha. The sequence goes on along the minus strand of NW_025745405.1, from coordinate 15,375 downwards.
ATGATTCTATTGTGACTGTAGAGATTTATGGTGGGGGTCTGACATGCTTTGGCCAGAACAGTGGGATAATAACCTAATCTCATATTTCATGACAAGGGGCCATGAAAAAACATGAATTATCTACCTAATGACTTACTACGAGTCACTGGACAGGCTCACCGTCTCTCCCCACATCTCATCATCACGCTCTCCGTCTCTTTCCACATCTCATCATCACGCTCTCCGTCTCTCCCCATATCTCACAGTCTCTCCCCACATCTCACTCTCACCGTCTCTCCCCACATCTCACTCTCACAGTCTCTCCCCACATCTCACTCTCACAGTCTCTCCCCACATCTCACTCTCACAGTCTCTCCCCACATCTCACTCTCACAGTCTCTCCCCACATCTCACTCTCACAGTCTCTCCCCACATCTCACTCTCACCGTCTCTCCCCACATCTCACTCTCACCGTCTCTCCCCACATCTCATCATCACGCTCTCCGTCTCTCCCCATATCTCACAGTCTCTCCCCACATCTCACTCTCACCGTCTCTCCCCACATCTCCGTCTCTCCCCACATCTCACTCTCTCCGTCTCTCCCCACATCTCATCTCACTCTCACAGTCTCTCCCCACATCTCACTCTCTCCGTCTCTCCCCACATCTCACCGTCTCTCCCCACATCTCATCTCACGCTCACCGTCTCTCCCCACATCTCATCATCACGTTCACCGTCTCTCTCCACATCTCACGCTCACCATCTCACGCTCACCGTCTCTCCCCACATCTCACCGTCTCCCCACATCTCATCTCACTCTCACAGTCTCTCCCCACATCTCACTCTCTCCGTCTCTCCCCACATCTCATCATCACGCTCTCCGTCTCTCCCCACATCTCACTCTCACAGTCTCTCCCCACATCTCACTCTCTCCGTCTCTCCCCACATCTCACCGTCTCTCCCCACATCTCATCTCACGCTCACCGTCTCTCCCCACATCTCATCATCACGTTCACCGTCTCTCTCCACATCTCACGCTCACCATCTCACGCTCACCGTCTCTCCCCACATCTCACCGTCTCCCCACATCTCATCTCACTCTCACCGTCTCTCCCCACATCTCATCATCACGCTCACCGTCTCTCCCCACATCTCATCTCACGCTCACCGTCTCTCCCCACATCTCTCCGTCTCTCCCCACATCTCTCAGTCTCTCCCCACATCTCACGCTCACCGTCTCTCCCCACATCTCTCCGTCTCTCCCCACATCTCACGCTCTCCGTCTCTCCCCACATCTCTCCGTCTCTCCCCACATCTCACGCTCACCGTCTCTCCCCACATCTCTCCGTCTCTCCCCACATCTCACTCTCACCGTCTCTCCCCACATCTCTCCGTCTCTCCCCACATCTCACTCTCACCGTCTCTCCCCACATCTCATCTCACCGTCTCTCCCCACATCTCTCAGTCTCTGCCCACATCTCACGCTCTCAGTCTCTCCCCACATCTCTCAGTCTCTGCCCACATCTCACGCTCTCAGTCTCTCCCCACATCTCTCCGTCTCTCCCCACATCTCTCCGTCTCTCCCCACATCTCTCCGTCTCTCCCCACATCTCTCCGTCTCTCCCCACATCTCTCCGTCTCTCCCCACATCTCACGCTCTCAGTCTCTCCCCACATCTCACGCTCTCAGTCTCTCCCCACATCTCTCCGTCTCTCCCCACATCTCTCCGTCTCTCCCCACATCTCTCCGTCTCTCCCCACATCTCTCCGTCTCTCCCCACATCTCTCCGTCTCTCCCCACATCTCTCAGTCTCTCCCCACATCTCTCCGTCTCTCCCCAAATCTCACGCTCTCAGTCTCTCCCCACATCTCACGCTCTGTCTCTCCCCACATCTCACGCTCTCAGTCTCTCCCCACATCTCACGCTCTGTCTCTCCCCACATCTCACGCTCTCAGTCTCTCCCCACATCTCTCCGTCTCTCCCCACATCTCTCCATCTCTCCCCACATCTCACGCTCTCAGTCTCTCCACACATCTCACGCTCTCAGTCTCTCCCCACATCTCACGCTCTCAGTCTCTCCCCACATCTCACGCTCTCAGTCTCTCCCCACATCTCACGCTCTCAGTCTCTCCCCACATCTCACGCTCTCCGTCTCTCCCCACATCTCTCCGTCTCTCCCCACATCTCTCCGTCTCTCCCCACATCTCTCCGTCTCTCCCCACATCTCACGCTCTCAGTCTCTCCCCACATCTCTCCGTCTCTCCCCACATCTCACGCTCTCCGTCTCTCCCCACATCTCTCCGTCTATCCCCACATCTCACGCTCACCGTCTCTCCCCACATCTCACTCTCACCGTCTCTCCCCACATCTCTCAGTCTCTCCCCACATCTCACGCTCTCCGTCTCTCCCCACATCTCTCCGTCTCTCCCCACATCTCTCAGTCTCTCCCCACATCTCTCCGTCTCTCCCCACATCTCTCCGTCTCTCCCCACATCTCTCCGTCTCTCCCCACATCTCTCCGTCTCTCCCCACATCTCTCAGTCTCTGCCCACATCTCACGCTCTCAGTCTCTCCCCACATCTCTCCGTCTCTCCCCACATCTCTCCGTCTCTCCCCACATCTCTCCGTCTCTCCCCACATCTCACCGTCTCTCCCCACATCTCACGCTCACCGTCTCTCACCACATCTCACGCTCACCGTCTCTCCCCACATCTCACGCTCACAGTCTCTCCCCACATTTCTCAGTCTCTCCCCACATCTCTCCGTCTCTCCCCACATCTCTCCGTCTCTCCCCACATCTCTCAGTCTCTGCCCACATCTCACGCTCTCAGTCTCTCCCCACATCTCTCCGTCTCTCCCCACATCTCTCCGTCTCTCCCCACATCTCTCCGTCTCTCCCCACATCTCTCCGTCTCTCCCCACATCTCTCAGTCTCTCCCCACATCTCACGCTCTCAGTCTCTCCCCACATCTCTCCGTCTCTCCCCACATCTCTCCGTCTCTCCCCACATCTCTCCGTCTCTCCCCACATCTCTCCGTCTCTCCCCACATCTCTCAGTCTCTCCCCACATCTCACGCTCTCAGTCTCTCCCCACATCTCTCCGTCTCTCCCCACATCTCTCAGTCTCTCCCCACATCTCACTCTCACCGTCTCTCCCCACATCTCTCAGTCTCTCCCCACATCTCACGCTCTCCGTCTCTCCCCACATCTCTCCATCTCTCCCCACATCTCTCCGTCTCTCCCCACATCTCTCCGTCTCTCCCCACATCTCTCCGTCTCTCCCCACATCTCACGCTCTCAGTCTCTCCCCACATCTCACGCTCTCAGTCTCTCCCCACATCTCACGCTCTCAGTCTCTCCCCACATCTCACGCTCTCAGTCTCTCCCCACATCTCTCAGTCTCTCCCCACATCTCTCCGTCTCTCCCCACATCTCTCCGTCTCTCCCCACATCTCTCCGTCTCTCCCCACATCTCTCCGTCTCTCCCCACATCTCTCCGTCTCTCCCCACATCTCTCCGTCTCTCCCCACATCTCTCCGTCTCTCCCCACATCTCTCCGTCTCTCCCCACATCTCACGCTCTGTCTCTCCCCACATCTCACGCTCTGTCTCTCCCCACATCTCACGCTCTCAGTCTCTCCCCACATCTCTCCGTCTCTCCCCACATCTCTCCATCTCTCCCCACATCTCTCCATCTCTCCCCACATCTCACGCTCTCAGTCTCTCCCCACATCTCACGCTCTCAGTCTCTCCCCACATCTCTCCGTCTCTCCCCACATCTCTCCGTCTCTCCCCACATCTCTCCGTCTCTCCCCTTATCTCACGCTCTCAGTCTCTCCCCACATCTCTCCGTCTCTCCCCACATCTCACGCTCTCAGTCTCTCCCCACATCTCTCCGTCTCTCCCCACATCTCACGCTCTCCGTCTCTCCCCACATCTCTCCGTCTATCCCCACATCTCACGCTCACCGTCTCTCCCCACATCTCACTCTCACCGTCTCTCCCCACATCTCTCAGTCTCTCCCCACATCTCACGCTCTCCGTCTCTCCCCACATCTCTCCGTCTCTCCCCACATCTCACCGTCTCTCCCCACATCTCACCGTCTCTCCCCACATCTCACGCTCACCGTCTCTCCCCACATCTCACGCTCACCGTCTCTCCCCACATCTCACCGTCTCTCCCCACATCTCACCGTCTCTCCCCACATCTCACGCTCACAGTCTCTCCCCACATTTCTCAGTCTCTCCCCACATCTCTCCGTCTCTCCCCACATCTCTCCGTCTCTCCCCACATCTCTCCGTCTCTCCCCACATCTCTCCGTCTCTCCCCACATCTCTCAGTCTCTCCCCACATCTCTCCGTCTCTCCCCACATCTCTCCGTCTCTCCCCACATCTCTCCGTCTCTCCCCACATCTCTCCGTCTCTCCCCACATCTCTCCGTCTCTCCCCACATCTCTCAGTCTCTCCCCACATCTCACGCTCTCAGTCTCTCCCCACATCTCTCCGTCTCTCCCCACATCTCACTCTCACCGTCTCTCCCCACATCTCTCAGTCTCTCCCCACATCTCACGCTCTCCGTCTCTCCCCACATCTCTCCATCTCTCCCCACATCTCTCCGTCTCTCCCCACATCTCTCCGTCTCTCCCCACATCTCTCCGTCTCTCCCCACATCTCTCCGTCTCTCCCCACATCTCACGCTCACCGTCTCTCCCCACATCTCACGCTCACCGTCTCTCCCCACATCTCACGCTCACAGTCTCTCCCCACATTTCTCAGTCTCTCCCCACATCTCTCCGTCTCTCCCCACATCTCTCCGTCTCTCCCCACATCTCACCGTCTCTCCCCACATCTCACCGTCTCTCCCCACATCTCACGCTCACCGTCTCTCCCCACATCTCTCAGTCTCTCCCCACATCTCTCAGTCTCTCCCCACATCTCTCCGTCTCTCCCCACATCTCACCGTCTCTCCCCACATCTCACCGTCTCTCCCCACATCTCTCCGTCTCTCCCCACATCTCTCCGTCTCTCCCCACATCTCTCCGTCTCTCCCCACATCTCTCCGTCTCTCCCATCTCTCCGTCTCTCCCCCACATCTCACGCTCACCGTCTCTCCCCACATCTCACGCTCACCGTCTCTCCCCACATCTCACGCTCACAGTCTCTCCCCACGTCTCTCCCCACATCTCATCTCACGCTCACCGTCTCTCCCCACATCTCACGCTCACCGTCTCTCCCCACATCTCTCAGTCTCTCCCCACATCTCTCCGTCTCTCCCCACATCTCACCGTCTCTCCCCACATCTCACGCTCACCGTCTCTCCCCACATCTCTCGCTCACCGTCTCTCCCCACATCTCTCAGTCTCTCCCCACATCTCTCCGTCTCTCCCCACATCTCACCGTCTCTCCCCACATCTCACCGTCTCTCCCCACATCTCTCCGTCTCTCCCCACATCTCTCCGTCTCTCCCCACATCTCTCCGTCTCTCCCCACATCTCTCCGTCTCTCCCCACATCTCTCCGTCTCTCCCCACATCTCACGCTCACCGTCTCTCCCCACATCTCACGCTCACCGTCTCTCCCCACATCTCACGCTCACAGTCTCTCCCCACGTCTCTCCCCACATCTCATCTCACGCTCACCGTCTCTCCCCACATCTCACGCTCACAGTCTCTCCCCACATCTCACTCTCACCGTCTCTCCCCACATCTCACCGGCTCTCCCCACATCTCACCGTGTCTCCCCACATCTCACCGTGTCTCCCCACATCTCACCGTGTCTCCCCACATCTCACCGGGTCTCCCCACATCTCACTGTCTCTCCCCACATCTCACTGTCTCTCCCCACATCTCATCTCACCCTCTCTCCCCACATCATGCATATTTGCAGCGATGTCTTCTCAGCTATTTGTGCCTGGGGCAGGGGAGGACAAACCCTTTTCCAGATAAGCCTGATCCGGCAGGCTACAACAGACTGACTGACACACCTTATTTAGGTCAGGAGAGACAGGTGTTCTAGGTAACATATCAATTTAGTGAATCTATGAGCTGGAAGAACAATCATAACCTCCCTTGGGGCTAATCAGGACAATAAATGGCAGCCATTTTGCTCTGTGGAATTTAATTGTCCCTCAGTACAAATCAGTTGGTGCTGTGTTACCGAGGTGAAATGTGACCACACCATAATCGCAATGCAACTATTTGTGAGCCTGGTAAATACACCATAGTAAGACAGGGATGACGTTAGATGACGTTTTAAATATGTAGAGTGAGGATGAAGCGTTAGAGGAGTACATACCATCAATCTCTGGGATTGAGATAGCTGGAGTAGGCGGGGCCACAGGAGCAGGGGTGGCTGGTGTTAGCTCTGGGGAAGGAGTAGGCGGGGCCACAGGAGCAGGGATGGCTGGTGTTAGCTCTGGGGTAGGTGTAGGGGCGTCTGAGGGATCAGGGGCGGCTGTTGTTAGCTCTGGGGCAAGGGTAGGGGCGTCTGAGGGAGCAGGGGCGGCTGGTGTTAGACCTGGGGCGGCTTCGGGAGCAGGGGTAGGAGTCTCTACTGCAGGCTCTGGGGCTGGAGCCGTCACCTCACCTGGGGCCTCCACTGGTCCTGGGGCCTCCACTGGTCCTGGGGCCTCCACTGGTCCTGGGGCCTCCACTGGTCCTGGGGCCTCCACAGGCTCATTGGCAACGGCTGCTACAGGGGCCTCCACAGCCACAGGGGTGGTTATTGGCTCTGCTGCAGGCTCAGCAGCAACAACGTCAGTTATGGGGCCACTGGGTGCAGGGGTCTCCACAGCGGGGGCCCCCTCTGGGACAGCAGCCACAGGCTCAGCAGCAGGGGTTACTGGCTCAGGGACAGCGGCCACAGGGGCTGGAGCATCTTTGGTCTCCTCTTTTGGGGCTGGAGCTGGGGTCACCGCTGCTGGAGCTGGGGTCTCCGCTGTCAGGGCTGGAGCTGGGATCTCCTCTGTCGGGGCTGGGGTCTCCTCTTTTGGGGCTGGAGCTGGGGTCTCCTCTTTTGGGGCTGGAGCTGGGGTCTCCTCTGTCGGGGCTGGAGCTGGGGTCTCCTCTGTCGGGGCTGGAGCTGGGGTCTCCTCTGTCGGGGCTGGAGCTGGGGTCTCCTCTGTCGGGGCTGGAGCTGCCTCTGAGACAGTTTCAGCCACCTCGACTGGGGCAGCAGCTTCCACAGGTGCAGCTGCCTCGACCAGGGTAGCCACCTCCACTGCAGCTCCAGTTTCAACAACAGGGGCCTCCTCAGACACCACTGTCTCAGCAGGAGTCTCTGCCACAGGAGTGGTCTCAACCACGACAGCCTCAACAGGGGCCGCCACCTCCACTGGGACCACAGCCTCTACTAAGACCACAGCCTCTACTAAGACTACAGCCTCTGAAGGGACCTCTGAATCTACGGCTGCAGCCTCAACAGGGGCTTCAGGGGAAACCTCTGGCTCGGCTGCAGCCAGCATCTCCAGGACCTGGTCCTCCTCCCATCCAGACCCCATGGTCTCCAGGGCCTCTGAGGCCATGATGACGGGTTCCTCAGAGTCATCAGTCAGGGCACTCTGGACAGGTAGCTGCATCTGGTCAGCGATGGTCTCCATGTCCTCCGAGATGTGACCATTCCTGACAACTGGAATAAAAACACAGAAAAACATGGAGGTTCATGAGAGAAATGTATTTCTAGGTTTAACCTGACACCAGATCCACCTGTAACGTTCCTGATAGAAGATCACTGCACAGCAAAACGTTTCCTCACTTGATTGAATTCCAAACATTGGTTAAGTTGAACTAATGAAGGATCTGATAGGCTTGAATGCCTGGAAGTTATGACCTTGGTGTGTCTGTGTTGTCATGAACCAATCTAGTTGTGTTGTAGTTAACCATCTTCAGACTGCCACGGTAACACCTAAAACATTCCATAGTGACTCCTGCTAACCCAATCCATGATCTACTGCCACGGTAACACCTAAAACATTCCATAGTGACTCCTGCTAACCCAATCCATGATCTACTGCCACGGTAACACCTAAAACATTCCATAGTGTCTCCTGCTAACCCAATCCATGATCTACTGCCACGGTAACACCTAAAACATTCCATAGTGTCTCCTGCTAACCCAATCCATGATCTACTGCCACGGTAACACCTAAAACATTCCATAGTGACTCCTGCCACGGTAACACCTAAAACATTCCATAGTGTCTCCTGCTAACCCAATCCATGATCTACTGCCACGGTAACACCTAAAACATTCCATAGTGACTCCTGCCACGGTAACACCTAAAACATTCCATAGTGACTCCTGCCACGGTAACACCTACAACATTCCATAGTGACTCCTGCCACGGTAACACCTACAACATTCCATAGTGACTCCTGCTAACCCAATCCATGATCTACTGCCACGGTAACACCTAAAACATTCCATAGTGACTCCTGCTAACCCAATCCATGATCTACTGCCACGGTAACACCTAAAACATTCCATAGTGACTCCTGCTAACCCAATCCATGATCTACTGCCACGGTAACACCTAAAACATTCCATAGTGTCTCCTGCTAACCCAATCCATGATCTACTGCCACGGTAACACCTAAAACATTCCATAGTAACTACTGCTAACCCAATCCATGATCTACTGCCACGGCAACACCTAAAACATTCCATAGTGACTCCTGCTAACCCAATCCATGATCTACTGCCACGGTAACACCTAAAACATTCCATAGTGACTCCTGCTAACCCAATCCATGATCTACTGCCACGGTAACACCTAAAACATTCCATAGTAACTACTGCTAACCCAATCCATGATCTACTGCCACGGCAACACCTAAAACATTCCATAGTGACTCCTGCTAACCCAATCCATGATCTACTGCCACGGTAACACCTAAAACATTCCATAGTGTCTCCTGCTAACCCAATTCATGATCTACTGCCACGGTAACACCTAAAACATTCCATAGTGTCTCCTGCTAACCCAATCCATGATCTACTGCCACGGTAACACCTAAAACATTCCATAGTAACTACTGCTAACCCAATCCATGATCTACTGCCACGGCAACACCTAAAACATTCCATAGTGACTCCTGCTAACCCAATCCATGATCTACTGCCACGGTAACACCTAAAACATTCCATAGTGGCTCCTGCCACGGTAACACCAAAAACATTCCATAGTGACTCCTGCCACGGTAACACCTACAACATTCCATAGTGACTCCTGCCACGGTAACACCTACAACATTCCATAGTGACTCCTGCTAACCCAATCCATGATCTACTGCCACGGTAACACCTAAAACATTCCATAGTGACTCCTGCTAACCCAATCCATGATCTACTGCCACGGTAACACCTAAAACATTCCATAGTGACTCCTGATAACCCAATCCATGATATACTGCCACGGTAACACCTAAAACATTCCATAGTGACTCCTGCCACGGTAACACCTAAAACATTCCATAGTGACTCCTGCCACGGTAACACCTAAAACATTCCATAGTAACTACTGCTAACCCAATCCATGATCTACTGCCACAGCCAACTAAAGAAAAGATTGTGCAACTGACAGAGATGAGAGGTTTAAAGCTCAGTAAGGAGAAGCAAGATTAACATAGTATTTATCTGAAACGAGGTTTGTATTTATCTGAAACTCGGTTAGAAACATGGTTTGTATTGATTTGAAACACGGTCCGTATTGATTTGAAACGCGGTCCGTATTGACCTGAGACGCGGTCCGTATTGACCTGAGACGCGGTCCGTATTGATCTGAGACGCGGTCCGTATTGATCTGAGACGCGGTCCGTATTGACCTGAGACGCGGTCCGTATTGACCTGAGACGCGGTCCGTATTGACCTGAGACGCGGTCCGTATTGACCTGATACGCGGTCCGTATTGATCTGAAACGCGGTCCGTATTGATCTGAAACGCGGTCCGTATTGATCTGAAACGCGGTCAGTATTGACCTGAAACGCGGTCCGTATTGATCTGAGACGCGGTCAGTATTGATCTGAAACGCGGTCCGTATTGATCTGAAACGCGGTCCGTATTGACCTGAAACGCGGTCAGTATTGATCTAGTGGAACATTCCATCTAAATCTATTACATACAGAGTAATACATGTGTCACGCCTTGGTCATTGTATCTTGTGTTTTTGTTATATGTTTGGGTAGGCCAGGGTGTGACATGGGTTTATATGTTGTATTTCGTATTAGGGTTTGTATTAATTGGGAGTGTGTATTATTAGGGGTGTGTCTAGTTAGGCTTGGCTGCCTGAGGCGATTCCTAATTGGAGTCAGCTGATTCTAGTTGTCTTCTATTGGGAACCGTATTTAGGCAGCCTGAGTGCGCGTTGTATTTCGTGGGTGATTGTACCTGTCTTTGTGTTAGTCACCAGATAGGCTGTATTAGTTTCACTCGTTTGTTGTTTTGTATTTTTCAGTTATTTCATGTACCGTATTAGCTTCATTAAAAGTCATGAGTAACCTACACGCTGCATTTCGGTCTGACTTTCTACAAACAACAGACGAATATCATTACAGAATCACCCACCACGATTCACAGACCGAGCAGCGTGTGAACTGGCAGGATCTAAAGGAGGACGCTATGGACGGCAGAAGAAGGGATTATACGACGTGGGAAGAAATCGACAGGTGGGCAGCCGACCCAGAGCGAGTGCAAGAGCCCGCCTGGGATTCCCTACAGCAATGCGAAGAGGGCTATACACGTATGGAATCGAGAAGGAAAGCATTGCTATACAGAGCGAAAACTGAAGGTAACAGGGGAAAGCGCAGAGAGAGAGTGGCTGAGTCAGGAAACAGACCTGAGCCTACTCTCCCTGTTAATCGTGAAGAGCAGTTGCAATGGGAGAGAATGCATCATTTGGAGATTTGGACATGGGAGGAGGAATTAGACGGTCAAGGTCCTGAGCAGCCGGGAGAATATCGCCGTCCCAAGGAGGAAATAGAGGCAGCTAAGCGGAGAGGCGTATGTATGAGGAGGCAGCACGGCGACGCGGTTGGAAACCGGAAAAACAGCCCAAAAAAATTATTGGGGGGGAGCTAGAAGGGAGAATAGTTATGCCAGGTAGGAAACCTGCGCATACTCCCTGTGCTCACCGTTGGTGTTATGCTATGGAGCGCACGGTGTTTCCAGTGCGGGTGCAGAGCCAGCTGCGACACATACCAGCCCTTCCTATTGGCCGGGCTAGAGTGGGCATCGAGCCAGGAAGCTTGGGCAGGCTCGGTGCTCAAGAGCTCCAGTGCGCCTGCACGGTCCGATCTATCCAGAGCCACCTATACACACCAGTCCTCCGGTAGCAGCTCCCCGCACCAGGCTTCCTGTGCGTGTCCTCGCGCCAGTACCACCAGTTCCAGCACCACGCACCAGGCCTCCAGTGCGCCTCGCCTGTTCAGCGCAGCCAGTGCTTTTCTCCCCTCCTGCGCTGCCGGAGTCTCCCGCTTGTTTAGCGCAGCCAGAGCCTTTCTCCTCTCCTGCGCTGCCGGAGTCTCCTGTCTGTCCAGCGCCACCAGTGCTCCCAGTCGGCCTCGCCTGTTCAGCGCAGCCAGAGCCTTTCTCCTCTCCTGCGCTGTTGGAGTCTCCCGCCTGTTCAGCGCAGCCAGAGTCTTTCTCCTCTCCTGCGCTGCCGGAGTCTCCTGTCTGCCCAGCGCCGCCAGTCGGCCCAGCGTCACCAGTCTGCCAGGATCCGCCAGAAGTGCCAGTCTGCCAGGATCCGCCAGAAGTGCCAGTCTACCAGGATCCGCCAGAAGTGCCAGTCTACCTTAATCATCCAGGTCCACCAGCCAGCCAGGATTTACCGGAGCCTACTACCTGCCTGAGCTTCCTCTCAGTACTAGGCTCCCTCTCAGTACTAGGCTCCCTCTCAGTACTAGGCTCCCTCTCAGTACTGGGCTTCCCCTCAGTACCGGGCTTCTCCTCTGTCCCGGGCTGCCCCTCTGTCCCGGGCTGCCCCTCTGTCCCGGGCTGCCCCTCTGTCCCGGGCTGCCCCTCTGTCCCGGGCTGCCCCTCTGTCCCGGGCTGCCCCTCTGTCAAATCAAATCAAATCAAATTTATTTATATAGCCCTTCGTACATCAGCTGATATCTCAAAGTGCTGTACAGAAACCCAGCCTAAAACCCCAAACAGCAAACAATGCAGGTGTAAAAGCACGGTGGCTAGGAAAAACTCCCTAGAAAGGCCAAAACCTAGGAAGAAACCTAGAGAGGAACCGGGCTATGTGGGGTGGCCAGTCCTCTTCTGGCTGTGCCGGGTAGAGATTATAACAGAAAATGACCAAGATGTTCAAATGTTCATAAATGACCAGCATGGTCAAATAATAATAAGGCAGAACAGTTGAAACTGGAGCAGCAGCACAGTCAGGTGGACTGGGGACAGCAAGGAGCCATCATGTCAGGTAGTCCTGGGGCACGGTCCTAGGGCTCAGGTCCTCCGAGAGAGAGAAAGAAAGAGAGAATTAGAGAGAGCATATGTGGGGTGGCCAGTCCTCTTCTGGCTGTGCCGGGTGGAGATTATAACAGAACGTGGCCAAGATGTTCAAATGTTCATAAATGACCAGCATGGTTGAATAATAGTAAGGCAGAACAGTTGAAACTGGAGCAGGAGCATGGCCAGGTGGACTGGGGACAGCAAGGAGTCCTCATGTCAGGTAGTCCTGGGACATGGTCCTAGGGCCCAGGCCAGTTGAAACTGGAGCAGCAGCATGGCCAGGTGGACTGGGGACAGCAAGGAGTCATCATGTCAGGTAGTCCTGGGGCATGGTTCTAGGGCTCAGGTCCTCCGAGAGAGAGAAAGAAGGAGAGAAGGAGAGAATTAGAGAACGCACACTTAGATTTACACAGGACACCGAATAGGACAGGAGAAGTACTCCAGATAAACAAACTGACCCTAGCCCCCCGACACATAAACTACTGCAGCATAAATACTGGAGGCTGAGACAGGAGGGGTCAGGAGACACTGTGGCCCCATCCGAGGACACCCCGGACAGGGCCAAACAGGAAGGATATAACCCCACCCACTTTGCCAAAGCACAGCCCCCACACCACTAGAGGGAAATCTACAACCACCAACTTACCATCCTGAGACAAGGCCGAGTATAGCCCACAAAGATCTCCGACACGGTACAACCCAAAGGGGCAGACAGGCCGACCACAACAGTGAATCAACCCCACCCAGGTGACGCACCCCCCAGGGACGGCACGAGAGAGCCCCAGCAAGCCAGTGACTCAGCCCCCCGTAACAGGGTTAGAGGCAGAGAAGAATCCCAGTGGAAAAAGGGGAACCGGCCAGGCAGAGACAGCAAGGGCGGTTCGTTGCTCCAGAGCCTTTCCGTTCACCTTCCCACTCCTGGGCCAGACTACACTCAATCATATGACCCACTGAAGAGATGAGTCTTCAGTAAAGACTTAAAGGTTGAGACCGAGTTTGCGTCTCTGACATGGGTAGGCAGACCGTTCCATAAAAATGGAGCTCTATAGGAGAAAGCCCTGCCTCCAGCTGTTTGCTTAGAAATTCTAGGGACAATTAGGAGGCCTGCGTCTTGTGACCGTAGCGTACGTATAGGTATGTACGGCAGGACCAAATCAGAGAGGTAGGTAGGAGCAAGCCCATGTAATGCTTTGTAGGTTAGCAGTAAAACCTTGAAATCAGCCCTTGCTTTGACAGGAAGCCAGTGTAGAGAGGCTAGCACTGGAGTAATATGATCAAATTTTTTGGTTCTAGTCAGGATTCTAGCAGCCGTATTTAGCACTAACTGAAGTTTATTTAGTGCTTTATCCGGTAGCCGGAAAATAGAGCATTGCAGTAGTCTAACCTAGAAGTGACAAAAGCATGGATTAATTTTTCTGCATCATTTTTGGACAGAAAGTTTCTGATTTTTGCAATGTTACGTAGATGGAAAAAAGCTGTCCTCGAAATGGTCTTGATATGTTCTTCAAAGAGAGATCAGGGTCCAGAGTAACGCCGAGGTCCTTCACAGTTTTATTTGAGACGACTGTACAACCATTAAGATTAATTGTCAGATTCAACAGAAGATCTCTTTGTTTCTTGGGACCTAGAAACAAGCATCTCTGTTTTGTCCGAGTTTAATAGTAGAAAGTTTGCAGCCATCCACTTCCTTATGTCTGAAACACATGCTTCTAGCGAGGGCAATTTTGGTGCTTCACCGTGTTTCATTGAAATGTACAGCTGTGTGTCATCCGCATAGCAGTGAAAGTTTACATTATGTTTTCGAATAACATCCCCAAGAGGTAAAATATATAGTGAAAACAATAGTGGTCCTAAAACAGAACCTTGAGGAACACCGAAATGTACAGTTGATTTGTCAGAGGACAAACCATTCACAGAGACAAACTGATATCTTTCCGACAGATAAGACCTAAACCAGGCCAGAACATGTCCGTGTAGACCAATTTGGGACAGAGGGGCAGCTCGAGCTGCCCCTCTGTCCCGAGCTGCCCCTCTGTCCCGAGCTGCCCCTCTGTCCCGAGCTGCCCCTCTGTCCCGAGCTGCCCCTCTGTCCCGAGCTGCCCCTCTGTCCCGAGCTGCCCCTCTGTCCCGAGCTGCCCCTCAGTTATGTGGGGATCAGGGTGAGGACTATTAGGCCATGGTCGGCGGAGAAGGTGGATTATCCTAGGACGCGAAGGGGAGGAACTAGGACATTTATGGAGTGGGGTCCACGTCCCTGGGAGGCCAGAACCGCCACCATGGACAGACGCCCACCCGGACCTCCTATAGCTCTTGAGGTGCGTCCCTGGAGTCCCGCACTCAGGAGGGGGTTCTGTCCGCTATGGTCATTGTATCTTGTGTTTTTGTTATATGTTTTGGTAGGCCAGGGTGTGACATGGGTTTATATGTTGTATTTCGTATTGGGGGTTTGTATTAATTGGGAGTGTGTATTATTAGGGGTGTGTCTAGTTAGGCTTGGCTGCCTGAGGCGATTCCTAATGGAGTCAGCTGATTCTAGTTGTCTTCTATTGGGAGCCGTATTTAGGTAGCCTGAGTGCGTTTGTATTCGTGGGTGATTGTACCTGTCTTTGTGTTAGTCACCAGATAGGCTGTATTTTGTTTCACTTGTTTGTTGTTTTTGTATTTTCAATTATTTCATGTACCGCTTTATCTTTATTAAAGGTCATGAGTAACCTACACGCTGCATTTAGGTCTGCCTCTCTTCTAACAGCAGACGAAGTTCATTACAACATGCTGCTGATCTAATGGAACATTCCATCTAAATCTATTACATACAGAGTAATAATAATAATAATAATAATAATATATGCCATTTAGCAGATCACATTTTATCCAAAGCGACTTACAGTCATGTGTGCATACATTCTACGTATGGGTGGTCCCGGAATACATGCTGTTGATCTAA
>NW_025745404.1:0-24841 GCF_021184085.1 Oncorhynchus gorbuscha | reverse complement strand
ATTGACTCTGTACTGGTACCCCCTGTATATAGCCTCCACATTGACTCAGTATTGGTACCCCTCCCCTGTATATAGCCTCCACATTGACTCTGTACCAGTACCCCCTGTATATAGCCTCCACATTGACTCTGTACCAGTACCCCTGTATATAGCCTCCACATTGACTCTGTACCAGTACCCCTGTATATAGCCTCCACATTGACTCTGTACCGGTACCCCCTGTATATAGTCTCCACATTAACTCTGTACCGGTACCCCCTGTATATAGCCTCCACATTGACTCAGTATTGGTACCCCTGTATATAGCCTCCACATTGACTCTGTACCGGTATCCCCTGTATATAGCCTCCACATTGACTCTGTACCGGTATCCCCTGTATATAGCCTCCACATTGACTCTGTACCGGTACCCCGGTATATAGTCTCCACATTAACTCTGTACCGGTACCCCTGTATATAGCCTCCACATTGACTCAGTATTGGTACCCCTGTATATAGCCTCCACATTGACTCTGTACCGGTATCCCCTGTATATAGCCTCCACATTGACTCTGTACCGTGTACCCCTGTATATAGCCTCCACATTGACTCAGTACTGGTACCCCTGTATATAGCCTCCACATTGACTCTGTACCGGTATCCCCTGTATATAGCCTCCACATTGACTCTGTACCGGTACCCCCTGTATATAGCCTCCACATTGACTCAGTACTGGTACCCCTGTATATAGCCTCCACATTGACTCTGTACCGGTACCCCTGTATATAGCCTCCACATTGACTCTGTACCGGTACCCCTGTATATAGCCTCCACATTGACTCAGTACTGGTACCCCTGTATATAGCCTCCACATTGACTCTGTACCGGTACCCCTGTATATAGCCTCCACATTGACTCTGTACTGGTACCCCTCCCCTGTATATAGCCTCCACATTGACTCTGTACTGGTACCCCTCCCTGTATATAGCCTCCACATTGACTCTGTACTGGTACCCCCTGTATATAGCCTCCACATTGACTCAGTATTGGTACCCCCTCCCCTGTATATAGCCTCCACATTGACTCTGTACTGGTACCCCCTCCCCTGTATATAGCCTCCACATTGACTCTGTACTGGTACCCCCTGTATATAGCCTCCACATTGACTCTGTACTGGTACCCCCTGTATATAGCCTCGTTAATGTTATTTGATTGTTACTTTTTATTCATTTTTTAAAAACTTTAGTTTATTTAGTAAATATGTTCTTATCCAACAATGCAGTACAAGAAATAGAGTTAAGCGCTTGACAAATACATTTCGGTTTGATTTGCTGTGGTGGAGTTCTGCCGTAGCCAGTGAGTGCAGCCTGTGCCTAGGCCCTAGGTCTACTGCGCAACTGTAATATGTTTCTCTGACTGGCGAAACGACCACTGTTTCTGTATGTGTAACCGATGTGAAAAGGCTAGCTAGTTAGCGGTGGTGCGCGCTAATAACGTTTCAATCGGTCACTCGCTCTGAGACCTTGAAGTAGTTGTTCCCATTTGCTCTGCAAGGGCCGTGGATTTTGTGTGGTGATGGGTAACTATGCTTCGTGGGTGTCAGTTGTTGTGTGCAGAGGGTCCCTGGTTCGAGCCCGGGTAGGGGCGAGGAGAGGGACGGAAGATATACTGTTACATATGGTCTCCACCGATAGGTGACACCACTGTGTAATCACACTAAATGGTAGAACGTGAAAGTAGGGCTGTATGCGTTATAATTCCTATTTGTAAAACTGGGAATGTCTTCATATTTCAGACTATGGCAAATAGGACCTGGCAACCCTGTTTAGTTATTATACGATACATGTCATATGAGGACTGGGTCAATTTTGTACTGGTCCCACTTCAGCCTCTTTATGTGGATGCCATACATACACTGGTAGGTCTGCTATCACTGACAATGGGAGATGAGAGGAAAATGTAAAAATAAATAGCTTTGTATTTTCATTAGACAATAATACATGCTATAAATTATTTATTACATGTCCATAGAGACCCAGTTGTTTCTTATAATGGTCTTTTTTTTGTGTGAACATAATTATTGTCAGACTTTTCACTGGGTGATAAGTGTCCATAACCGCAGGACATCTTTACATGACACGTTATTGACATTCTAGAGATTACAGACAATTTCCAATTAATTTTTGATTTTCTGGATAGGCACCAAATTCTGAATCCAGATGTCTTTTAGACTTTATATTGTAACATGCGTTACCAAGAAAGCATAACGTGAAATGAAACGTTGCCCCTAAATAAATCAAATGATTAATATATGAAAATTATGTGTTGATGTGATGTGATCAAACGTTTTGAGAATGACACACATTTACAATGGAATACTGAAAGTATAATTGTTACAAGCATTTCACAACTGGCAAAGGCTTTTATTGACAATTACATGAAGTTGATGCAAGAGTCAATATTTGTAGTGTTGACCCTTCTTTTCAAGACCTCTTCAATCCGCCCTGGCATGCTGTCAATTAACTTCTAGGCCACTTCTGACTGATGGCAGCCCATTCCTGCATAATCAATGCTTGGGTTGTCAGAATTTGTGGGTTTTTGTTTGTCACTCGGCTCTTGAGGATTGACCACATGTTCTCAATGGGATTAAAGTCTGGGGAAGTTTCCTGGCCATGAGCACAACATATTGATGTTTTGTTCCCTGAGCCCTGGTTTATCACTTTCCTTTATGGCAAGGTGATCCATCATGCTGGAAAAGGCATTGTTTTTGTCGCCAAACGATGGTTGGGAGAAGTTGCTCTCGGAGGATGTGTTGTTACCATTCTTTATTCATGGCTGTGTGGCAAATTGTGAGTGAGCCCACTCCCTTGGCTGAGAAGCAACCCCACACATGAATGGTCTCAGGATGCTTTACTGTTGGCATGACACAGGACACAGTAAGTAAGCTCACCTTGTCTTGTCAGGACAAGCTTTTTTACAGATGCCCCAAACAATTGGAAAGGGGATAGATCAGAGAAGATGACTTTGCAGTCCTCAGCAGTCCAATCCCTGTACCTTCTGCAGAATTTCAGTCTGTCCCTGATGTTTTTCCTGGAGAGGAAGTGCCTTCTTTGCTGCCCTTCTTGACACAGGCCCATCCTCAAAAGTCTTTGCCTCACTGTCTCGTGCAGATGCACTCACACCTGCCTGCTGGCATTCCTGAGAAGCAAGCTCTGTACTGGTGGTGCCCGATCCACGCTGAATTAACTTTAGGAGGCGGTCCTGGTGCTTGCCGGACTTTCTTGGAGCGCCCTGAAGCCTTCTTCACAACAATTGAACCACTCTCCCTTGAAGTTCTTGATGATCCGATAAATGGTTGATTTAGGTGCAATCTTACTTTCAGCAATATCACTTGCCTGTGAAGCCCTTTTGCGTAAAAGCAATGATGACTGCGTGTTTCCTTGCAGAGTAACCATGGAAGAACAATAATTCAGCATGACAGAATGATCTCAGCCCTGTCTCGTCAACACTTACCCCTGTGTTGAGAATCACTGATATGTCAGCTGGTCCTTTTGTGGCAGGGCTGAAATGCAGTGAATGTTGTTTTGGGGGGATTCAGTTTATTTGCATGGCAAAGAGGCGCTGCAGTGAGTACATTCATCTGATCACTCTTCATAACATTCTAGGTATTTACAAATTCTGCGATCATACAATCTCTGAGGCAGCGGACTTTGTGAAAATTAATATTTTGTGTCATTCTCAAAACTTTTGTACGACAAGACTATGTTAACACACTGTTGTTACTATAATGGCCTATTATGTAGTAGTGCTTTGAAGCTGTAGTTATAGGTGTGGTTGGAGCGTGTCCAACCCACAGGTGACATCTTGAATTTGCTGCAAGCCCATTCTGAGAAGACAGCTGGGGCTAGCTCGATCAATCGGGAGAGACGCTGGTTGGACTGGAACCAACAGTTGAAAACTGGTTCGTGCTTTGTCAGTGTCCGATCAGGATTGGAAAGTGACAGGTTTTTGAGTGTTGATGTACAGGTGTTTATCTAACACTGCGCTGTGACTGGAGCAGAGATGGATGGATGGAAATGTAAGGTCGTTTAGGACTTGGGGAGGATGTGGTCGGAGGAAGAGTAATGCGTGGAAATATGAAAAAGCGGAAAAGATGGAGGATCTTTTGCGGTCTAGTCAATCGTGGGTGGTAATGAGGGATGTCGGTGTTTTATGGAAAGTGGGTTCAATGGGTTGGTTAAATTTAAGTCTAGTCAGGGGAGAGTGGGTGGTAATGAGGATGTCAGTGTTTTATGGAGAGTGGAGTTCAATGGGTTGGTTAAGTTAAGTCTAGTCGGGGGAGAGTGGTGGTAATGAGGGATGTCAGTGTTTTATGGAGAGAAGTGGAGTTCAATGGGTTGGTTAAGTTTAAGTCTAGTCAGGGGAGAGTGGGTGGTAATGAGGATGTCAGTGTTTTATGGAGAGAAGTGGGTTCAATGGGTTGGTTAAGTTTAAGTCTAGTCAGGGGAGAGTGGGTGGTAATGAGGATGTCCAGTGTTTTATATGATGGAGTTCAATGGGTTGGTTAAGTTTAAGTCTAGTCAGGGGAGAGTGGGTGGTAATGAGGATGTCAGTGTTTTATGGAAAGTGAGTTCAATGGGTTGGTTAAGTTTAAGTCTAGTCAGGGGAGAGTGGGTGGTAATGAGGATGTCAGTGTTTTATGGAGAGGTGGAGTTCAATGGGTTGGTTAAGTTTAAGTCTAGTCAGGGGGAGAGTGGGTAGTAATGGGGATGTCAGTGTTTTATGGAGAGAAGTGGAGTTCAATGGGTTGGTTAAGTTTAAGTCTAGTCAAAGGGAAGAGTGGGTGGTAATGAGGATGTCAGTGTTTTATGGAAAGTGGAGTTCAATGGGTTGGTTAAGTTTAAGTCTGGTCGAGTGGGTGGTAATGAGGATGTCAGTGTTTTATGGAGAGAAGTGAGTTCAATGGGTTGGTTAAGTTTAAGTCTAGTCAGGAGAGTGGGTGGTAATGAGGATGTCAGTGTTTTATGGAGAGAGTGGAGTTCAATGGGTTGGTTAAGTTTAAGTCTAGTCAGGGAGAGTGGGTGGTAATGAGGATGTCAGTGTTTATGGAAAGTGGAGTTCAATGGGTTGGTTAAGTTTAAGGACAAGAGTGGAGTAATGGCGGTGAGTCTGATAAGTGATTTGTATAGTAAAGTAGGAGAGGGTTGCTGTCTGCTAAAAGTCTGTGTGATGGAAGTTTGGTGGTGGTGTGTATTGATGCTAAACAGCATGAGAAAGCTCTCAAACTCAAGCAGGTATGTAAACGTGAGTTGATAGTAGCATACCGGATCAAACCCCGCCCGGTAGTGGCTGACAGAATTATTTTACCAGAGTCCCAGAAATAGTTAACATAAAATAAATAAAGAATCAACGAAGGGAGGCTCTCTTATTGATGCAAAGTGCCTCCAGATGACACAAATGGGGAAGGTGGATAGCCTGTCGAGATGCCCAAACTTTGAGGATCAGTTGCCTGCAGAAAAAAGTTAAGATGTGCAAACATGTTCAGAAACCATTGCGTTAATCTTAACTATTGGGTTTGGGTATGTGGCGGTGGTGGTTAAAGGGAAAATGAGATTTGTGAAGTGTGGGGCCGAACATGAATGTGGAGATCCAGTTTAAACTGCTGTGCAGTGATGAAAAGACAAGTAGAAGTGCAGCAGGTGAAGAGTGAGCGTAAAATCTCATATGCAGAAGCAGTAAAGGTTGTAAACGCAGAGCACCTAGAAGAGCAGGTATTCCAGGACCGATTGGTATGCAGGTTGGACGTGATGTAGGGAGAAGAATGGGAGAGACACGACTGGTAGACATGAAGAAGGTTGTTACATATGCACGGTAAGTGAGAAATCTAAGAATACGATTTGGCTTGTTGAGCATAGCCCTGCCCTGCCCCCTTGTGGAGGTCTTCAGTTACTGTCTCTTATATAATTCATAATTGGGATTTTGTTATTGCAACTTATTTTTATTACAATTACATTTAAGTCATTTAGCAGACGCTCTTAGCAGTGTTATGATGTTACTTCATTGTAATATTGTTTTATTGCTATTTCCTGATATTGTATTCTAATTACTAACAATTCCTCATTCTGTACTTTCAGAAACCACACACGTAAACAGTAACAAACATTAATCGCGAACATCATAACTGGACATCTTTCTTGCCGAAGATTGAGGCCAACTTTTGTATGCTAGCAACATACTGTTTGAATTTACACTCCTTTACAGTTTTAGTGGAAGAAAAAATAGGTCTATATGTAATGGTTGTCTATTGTTTTTGAAGTATTGGTGGTGATTGAGCAACAGAAACAGCAAGAATAGACTGACACCTTATTAATGTGCAAAACCCATATTTCAATAATGTTGTGATTAAACAACAAAAACTACGTTCCCCCACCTCAAGGCATAGTCTCGTCCTAGTCAGTCATCAAGGCATAGTCTCGTCATAGTCAGTCATCAAGGCATAGTCTCGTCATAGTCAGTCATCAAGGCAGGTCACCTGTCAAGACAGTCAGTCAGTAATGGCGGCAGATGTGCTCAATAGTCCCCAAGCGTGGCGTAACATACAGGGTGTGTCACAAGCTACTTTATGAACATCCTCTGCTTCCTTCTCCTGACGCTGGACAAGCCGACTATGCAGTGCCTCCTTGTGCGACTGCCTTGAGCAGCAGTTTCAGGGTCTTCGGAGGGAAAATGCCGTGAGGCATATCAGCAGGACACCCGCCAGTGGATGGACACAGAAGTGTGTGGTGCTCGTTCAGCGGCTCTCTCATGAGGTTCTCTCTATACTTTTGGCAGGTGATCTTCTCACCGGGGAGGGAGTGGGTACGTGAGTGAGATACTGTCAATATAATTGCATAATGGAACTGTATGTGAACTATATGTCCAATTACAAAGGAACCTTGTTATATATTCCTAGCTGGCGGTGAATTATGTGGCCATTGAGGACAGCAGTGTAGACCTGAATGAAAAAATATCTTCTTATACCACTTGGTAGTTTTCCGAGCACATTCCACAAAGTTGTTTATCATGTCCACCTCATCCACTGTCCCCATTTTGATGTTACAGTCAAGCTCGCAGTCTGGTTTGCACTTTCTCCTGTCAGGTGATCCACCTTTCCTGTGGCAACATGGTCAGTGGAGAGGACATGGACAAATACTGCGGTTCTCCCTGAACTCCCCCTCTGCATCTTCCTGCTTCTGAATGCCTGCATCCCTTTCCTGTTCGAACAGTCTGTGCCAAAGGCCCCTGTGCTGTTGGAGAGCAGATGCTGGAAGTGTGTGGGACTGCTGTACCAATTGTGTGGCCCTTCCCGAGATGAGGAGCCCGCATGGTGATCAGCACGAACCCATAATATTAGATGGCAGTGTTGGACCCTGTGTACTTCACCCACTGTTGGTCTGCCTCCATCACCACCAGCATCTTCAGAGTGACCTGGTACTTTGTTGGTGTGCAAGGGGTCCTCAGACTCAGGGTTCTCAATGACCACAAGGTTGGGGGCAGCTCCTCACCGATTCCTGACTTTCCGACTCAGAATTTACGAAAATCTCTAGAATGTTTTGCTTTTGAAAGACATTGCTAATGCTACAGCTTAGCCCACTAGCTACATACATAACAACACTGAATTTCTCTGAGTGACTGTCAGAGGTTACTTGATTGACTGCTGGCACACGCCAATTGTATGAATAAATCAATATCAGAAAATGGTTTGTGGTGTTTTAGTCACATGTTTTCAAGTACTGGTGACAAATCATGGATTCTGATTCTTGCATAGATTGTAATGGACACATACAGCATGATGTGTGTAAAATCATTTTTCAATGTTGTACTGAAGTGGGAGAAGTTGCACAATTGGTGGCTGACTAAATACGTTTTTGCCCCACTGTGTTGGAAATGCCAAAAAGACACTGGGACATTTTTACATGCAATATGACAATGTACATTAGTGCTACCTTTCTGGAAGGATGTTTTTTAAATATCTAGAGGAATGGTTAGGGTTAACCAAGAATGTCTCTTTGGCGATAGAACAGAGTTACCTAATGTAACAAATGAGGAATTCACTCCTACTCTAAAACAGTGGATAGAATCAACGTTGGAGGTAGTATCTTATGAACAAATGCTTGATAGGATCACTGGTAGAAACGACAATTCTAGAAGCTGAACGCATTTTATTTGTCATGCTGTTTCTAAGACTGGGAGGTGATAACTTATGATTGTGAACCCATTTTAGTTCAGTATTTTAGCTTGTATTTTAGTTTAGTATTTTAGTTTAGTATTTTAGCTTGTATTTTAGTTTATTATTTTAGTTTAGTATTTTAGCTTGTATTTTAGCCTGTATTTTAGCCTGTATTTTAGCCTGTATTTCAAATCAAATCAAATCAAATTTATTTATATAGCCCTTCGTACATCAGCTGATATCTCAAAGTGCTGTACAGAAACCCAGCCTAAAACCCCAAACAGCAAACAATGCAGGTGTAAAAGCACGGTGGCTAGGAAAAACTCCCTAGAAAGGCCAAAACCTAGGAAGAAACCTAGAGAGGAACCGGGCTATGTGGGGTGGCCAGTCCTCTTCTGGCTGTGCCGGGTAGAGATTATAACAGAACATGACCAAGATGTTCAAATGTTCATAAATGACCAGCATGGTCAAATAATAATAAGGCAGAACAGTTGAAACTGGAGCAGCAGCACAGTCAGGTGGACTGGGGACAGCAAGGAGCCATCATGTCAGGTAGTCCTGGGGCACGGTCCTAGGGCTCAGGTCCTCCGAGAGAGAGAAAGAAAGAGAGAATTAGAGAGAGCATATGTGGGGTGGCCAGTCCTCTTCTGGCTGTGCCGGGTGGAGATTATAACAGAACGTGGCCAAGATGTTCAAATGTTCATAAATGACCAGCATGGTTGAATAATAGTAAGGCAGAACAGTTGAAACTGGAGCAGGAGCATGGCCAGGTGGACTGGGGACAGCAAGGAGTCCTCATGTCAGGTAGTCCTGGGACATATTTGAGCTTGTATTTTAGCTTGTATTTTAGTTTAGTATTTTAGCCTGTATTTTAGCCTGTATTTTAGCCTGTATTTGAGCTTGTATTTTAGCTTGTATTTTAGTTTAGTATTTTAGCCTGTATTTTAGCCTGTATTTTAGTTTAGTATTTTAGCCTGTATTTTAGCCTGTATTTTAGCCTGTATTTGAGCTTGTATTTTAGCCTGTATTTTAGCTAGTATTTTAGCCTGTATTTTAGCCTGTATTTTAGTTTAGTATTTTAGCCTGTATTTTAGCCTGTATTTGAGCTTGTATTTTAGCTTGTATTTTAGTTTAGTATTTTAGTTTAGTATTTTAGTTTAGTATTTTAGCTTGTATTTTAGTTTAGAATTTTAGTTTAGTATTTTAGCTTGTATTTTAGTTTAGAATTTTAGTTTAGTATTTTAGCATGTATTTTAGTTTAGAATTTTAGTTTAGTATTTGAGCTTGTATTTTAGTTTAGAATTTTAGTTTAGTATTTTAGCATGTATTTTAGTTTAGAATTTTAGTTTAGTATTTTAGCTTGTATTTTAGTTTAGTTGTAGTATTTTGGCTGCTATATTTGGTTAAATTTTTAGTTTAGTATTTTAACTGTGTATTTTGGTTTAGAATTTTAGTTTAGTATTTTTAGTTTAGTATTTTAGCTTGTATTTGGTTTAGAATTTTAGTTTAGTATTTTGGCATGTATTTTAGTTTGAATTTTAGTTTGAGTATTTATTGTATTTTAGTTTATTTTGAGCTTGTATTTTAGTTTATATTTTAGCCTGTATTTTAGCCTGTATTTTTAGATTATTATTTTAGCTTGTATTTGGTTTATTTGAGCTTGTATTTAGTTTGTGTTTTAGTTTAGTATTTTAGCCTGTATTTTAGCCTGTATTTTAGTTTAGTATTTTAGCCTGTATTTTAGCCTGTATTTTAGCCTGTATTTTTAGTATTTTAGCCTGTATTTTAGTTTAGTATTTTTAGCTTGTATTTTTAGATTATTATTTTAGCCTGTATTTTAGTTTAGTATTTTTTAGTATTTTAGCCTGTATTTTAGTTTGTATTTTGAGCTTAATTTTTAGCTTGTATTTTTAGTTTAGTATTTTAGTTTAGTATTTTAGTTTAGTATTTTTAGCTTGTATTTTAGTTTAGTTTTTTTAGAATTTGAGTTTAGTATTTTAGCTTGTATTAGAATTATTTTAGTTTAGTATTTTAGCATGTATTTTAGTTTATTTTAGTTTAGTATTTTAGCTTGTATTTTTTAGAATTTTATTAGTATTTTAGCTTGTATTTTAGTTTAGAATTTTAGTTTAGTATTTTAGCTTGTATTTTAGTTTAGTATTTTATCTTGTATTTTAGTTTAGAATTTTAGTTTAGTATTTTAGTTTTTAGTATTTTTAGTTTTGTTTAGTATTTTAGTTTAGTATTTTAGCATGTATTTTAGTTTAGAATTTTAGTTTAGTATTTTAGTTTAGTATTTTAGCTTGTATTTTAGTTTAGAATTTTAGTTTAGTATTTTAGCATGTATTTTGGTTTAATGTTGAGCTTGTATTTTGGTTTAGTATTTTAGCCTGTATTTTAGTGTAGTATTTTAGCCTGTATTTTAGCCTGTATTTTAGCCTGTATTTTAGTTATTATTTTAGTATTTGAGTTTAATATTTTAGCTTGTATTTTTAGTTCTGGTATTTTAGTTTAGTATTTTTAGTTTAGTATTTGAGCTTGTATTTTAGCCTGTATTTTCGTTTAGTTTTTAGCTTGTTTATTTTTAGCCTGTATTTTAGCCTGTATTTTAGTTTAGTATTTTTAGTTTAGTATTTGAGCTTGTATTTTAGTTTAGAATTTTTAGTTTAGTATTTTAGCATGTATATTTTAGTTTAGTATTTAGCCTATTATTTTAGTTTAGTATTTTAGCTTGTATTTTATTTTATTATTTTATCCTTGTATTTTAGTTTAATTATTTTTAGCTTGTATTTTAGTTTAGTATTTTAGTTTAGTATTTTTGCTTGTATTTTTTATTATTTTAGCTTTATTTTAGATTTTAGTTTGGTATTTTTTTAGTATGTATTTTATTTAGTATTTTAATTTAGTATTTTTAGTTTAGTATTTTTTAGCTTGTATTTTAGTTTAGTATTTTAGTTTTAGTTTATTTTAGCATGTTTTTAGATTTATTTGAATTTTAGTTTAGTATTTTAGCTTGTATTTTGGTTTAGTATTTGAGCTTGTATTTTAGTTTGGTATTTTATTTTTTGGTTTAGTATTTTAGCCTGTATTTTAGCCTGTATTTTAGATTATTATTTTTAGTTTGTATTTTGTTTTGTTTAGTATTTGAGCTTGTTTAGTTTTGCCTGTTTTTTAGTTTATTTTAGTATTTTGGTTTAGTATTATTTTAGCCTGTATTTTAGATTATTATTTTGGCTTGTATTTTAGCCTGTATTTTAGTTTGAGTATTTTTAGTATTTTAGCTTATTATTGCAGTATTTTAGCCTGTATTTTGGTTTGGTATATTTTAGCTTAGTTTTCAGTATTTTAGCTGTATTTTAGTTTAGTATTTTAGCTTAGTATTTTTAGCTTGTATTTTGGTTTAGTATTTTAGTTTGGTATTTTAGCCTGTATTTTTAGATTATTATTTTAGCCTGTATTTTTTTGGTATTTTAGTTTATTGCTTTTTGGTTTAGTATTTTAGTTATTATTTTAGCTTGTATTTTAGCCTGTATTTTAGTTTAGTATTTTAGTTTTTTGGTTTAGTATTTTAGCCTGTATTTTAGTTTTTTAGTTTAGTATTTTAGCTTGTATTTGGTTTAGTATTTTTAGCCTGTATTTTTGTAGCCTGTATTTTTTTAGTTTAGTATTTTAGTTTAGTATTTTTTTTTTTAGCTTGTATTTTAGTTTATTTTAACTACTATTTTGGTTTAGTATTTTAGCTTGTATTTTAGTTTAGTATTTTTAGATTATTATTTTAGCCTGTATTTTTAGTTTAGTATTTTAGTATATATTTTAGTTTAGTATTTTAGTTTAGTATTTTAGCCTATATTTAGATTATTATTTTATTATTTTAGCCTGTATTTTAGTTTATGTTTAGTATTTTTGTATTTTAGTATTTTTTAGCTTGTTAGCCTGTATTTTAGATGATTTTATTTATTTTTCAGCCTGTATTTTGGTTTAGTTTTAGCTTAGTATTTTAGCTTGTATTTTAGTTTAGTATTTGAGCTTAAGTATTTTGGTTTTTGAGTTCTTCTTTATTTATTTTAGTTTAGTATTTTTAGTTTAGTATTTTAGCCTGTATTTTTGTTTAGGTATTTTAGTTTAGTTTTGGTTTTCAGTTTAGTATTTAGCTTGTAATTTTAGATTATTATTTTAGCCTGTATTTTAGTTTAGTATTTTAGCCTGTATTTTTAGTTTAGGGTTTAGTATTTTAGTTTAGTTTTGAGCTTGTATTTTTGTTTAGTATTTTAGTTTAGTATTTTTTGTAATTTTAGTTTAGTATTTTAGCCTGTATTTTAGTTTAGTATTTTTTTTGAGCTTGTATTTTTGTTTAGTATTTTATCTTGTATTTTTTGGTTTAGAATTTTTTAGTTTTAGTATTTTAGTTTAGTATTTTATCTTGTATTTTGGTTTAGAATTTTAGTTTAGTATTTTAGTTTAGTATTTTAGCTTGTATTTTATTTTTTTAGTTTAGTATTTTATTTTTTAGTTTAGTTTTAGTATTTTAGTTTAGTATTTTAGCTTGTATTTTAGTTTAGAATTTTAGTTTTAGTATTTTAGCATGTATTTTAGTTTTTAGAATTTAGTTTAGTATTTTAGCTTGTATTTTAGTTTAGTATTTGAGCTTGTATTTTAGTTTAGTATTTTTAGTTTAAATATTTTGGCCTGTATTTTAGCCTGTATTTTAGATTATTATTTTAGCTTGTATTTTAGTTTAGTATTTGAGCTTGTATTTTAGTTTAGTATTTTAGTTTAGTATTTTAGCCTGTATTTTAGATTATTATTTTAGCTTGTTTTTTATTATTTTTAGTTTAGTATTTTAGCTTAGTATTTTAGCCTGTATTTTAGTTTAGTATTTTAGCTTAGTATTTTAGCCTGTATTTTAGTTTAGTATTTTAGTTTAGTATTTTAGCCTGTATTTTAGATTATTATTTTAGCCTGTATTTTAGTTTAGTATTTTAGTTTAGTATTTTGCCTATATATTTTTAGTTTAGTATTTTGGTTTAGTATTTTAGCCTTATTTTAGTTTAGTATTTTAGCTTGTATTTTAGATTATTATTTTAGTCTGTATTTTAGTTTAGTATTTTAGTTTAGTTATTTTCAGCTTGTATTTAGTTTAGTATTTTTAGTTTAGTATTTTAGCTTGTATTTTAGTTTAGTATTTTAGCTTGTATTTTAGATTATTATTTTAGCCTGTATTTTTTTAGTATTTTAGCCTGTATTTTAGTTTAGTATTTTAATTTAGTATTTTTAGCCTGTATTTTAGATTATTATTTTAGCCTGTATTTTAGTTTAGTATTTTAGCCTGTATTTTTAGTTTAGTATTTTAGCCTGTATTTTAGATGATTATTTTAGCCTGTATTTTAGTTTAGTATCTGAGCTTGTATTTTAGTTTAGTATTTGAGCTTGTATTTTTAGTTTAGTATTTTAGCCTGTATTTTAGTTTAGTATTTTAGTTTAGTATTTTTCGCCTGTATTTTAGTTTGGTATTTTTAGCCTGTATTTTAGTTTAATCTTTGAGCTTGTATTTTAGTTTAGTATTTGAGCTTGTATTTTTAGTTTTGCAGTATTTTAGCCTGTATTTTAGTTTAGTATTTTTAGCCTGTATTTTTAGTTTAGTATTTTAGCCTGTATTTTAGATTATTATTTTAGCTTGTATTTTAGTTTAGTATTTTAGTTTAGTATTTTTGCCTGTATTTTAGATTATTATTTTAGCCTGTATTTTAGCCTGTATTTTAGTTTAGTATTTTGGTTTAGTATTTTAGCCTGTATTTTTGATTATTATTTTAGCTTGTATTTTAGCCTGTATTTTTTTAGTTTTTAGTATTTTAGTTTAGTATTTTAGTTTAATTATTTTTAGTATTTTAGATTATTATTTTAGCTTGTATTTTAGCCTGTATTTTTTTAGTTTAGTTTAGTATTTGTAGTTTAGTATTTTAGATTATTATTTTAGCTTGTATTTTATGTTTAGTTTAGTATTTTTAGCTGCTTTTAGCCTGTATTTTAGTTTAGTATTTTAGCCTGTATTTTAGCCTGTATTTTAGTTTAGTATTTTAGCCTGTATTTTAGTTTAGTATTTTAGCCTGTATTTTAGTTTAGTATTTTAGCCTGTATTTTAGTTTAGTATTTTAGCCTGTATTTTAGTTTTAGTATTTTAGCTTGTATTTTAGTTATTATTTTAGCCTGTATTTTAGTTTTAGTATTTTAAACCTGTATTTTAGTTTAGTATTTTTAGTTTAGTATTTTAGCCTGTATTTTATGTATTTTAGCCTGTATTTTAGTTTAGTATTTTAGCCTGTATTTTTAGCCTGTATTTTAGTTTAGTATTTTAGTTTAGTATTTTAGCCTGTATTTTAGATTATTATTTTAGCTTGTATTTTAGCTGTATTTTAGTTTAGTATTTTAGTTTAGTATTTTTAGTTTTAGTATTTTAGATTATTATTTTAGCTTGTATTTTAGCCTGTATTTTAGTTTGAAGTATTTTAGCCTGTATTTTTAGTTTGGTATTTTAGCCTGTATTTTAGCCTGTATTTTAGTTTGAGTATTTTTAGCCTGTATTTTGGCCTGTATTTTTAGTTTAGTATTTTAGCCTGTATTTTGGTTTAATTATTTTTAGCCTGTATTTTAGTTTAGTATTTTAGCCTGTATTTTTAGTTTAGTATTTTAGCCTGTATTTTTAGTTTAGTATTTTAGCTTGTATTTTAGATTATTATTTTAGCCTGTATTTTAGTTTAGTATTTTAGCCTGTATTTTAGTTTAGTATTTTTAGTTTAGTATTTTAGCCTGTATTTTAGATTATTATTTTAGCCTGTATTTTAGTTTAGTATTTTAGCCTGTATTTTTAGATTATTATTTTAGCTTGTATTTTAGTTTAGTATTTTAGTTTAGTATTTTAGCCTGTATTTTTAGTTATTTATTTTAGCCTGTATTTTAGCCTGTATTTTTAGTTTAGTATTTTAGTTTAGTATTTTAGCCTGTATTTTAGTTTAGTATTTTAGTTTAGTATTTTAGCTTGTATTTTAGTTTAGTATTTTAGTTTAGTATTTTAGCCTGTATTTTTAGATTATTATTTTAGCTTGTATTTTTAGCCTGTATTTTAGTTTAGTATTTTTAGCCTGTATTTTAGCCTGTATTTTAGCCTGTATTTTAGTTTAGTATTTTAGCCTGTATTTTAGCCTGTATTTTAGTTTAGTATTTTTAGTTTAGTATTTTAGCCTGTATTTTTAGATTATTATTTTAGCTTGTATTTTTAGCCTGTATTTTAGTTTAGTATTTTAGTTTAGTATTTTAGTTTAGTATTTTAGATTATTATTTTTAGCTTGTATTTTTAGCCTGTATTTTTAGTTTAGTATTTTTAGCCTGTATTTTTAGTTTTCGTATTTTTTAGCCTGTATTTTAGCCTGTATTTTTAGTTTAGTATTTTTTTAGCCTGTATTTTTAGCCTGTATTTTAGTTTAGTATTTTTAGCCTGTATTTTAGTTTAGTATTTTAGCCTGTATTTTAGTTTAGTATTTTTAGCCTGTATTTTAGTTTTATTTTAGTATTTTTTAGCCTGTATTTTAGTTTAGTATTTTAGCTTGTATTTTAGATTATTATTTTAGCCTGTATTTTTTAGTTTGAGTATTTTAGCCTGTATTTTTAGTTTAGTATTTTAGTTTAGTATTTTAGCCTGTATTTTAGATTATTATTTTAGCCTGTATTTTAGTTTAGTATTTTAGCCTGTATTTTAGTTTTATATATTATTTTAGCCTGTATTTTAGTTTAGTATTTGAGCTTGTATTTTAGCTTGTATTTTTAGCCTGTATTTTTAGTTTAGTATTTTAGTTTAGTATTTTAGTTTAGTATTTTTAGCTTGTATTTTTAGATTATTATTTTAGCTTGTATTTTAGCCTGTATTTTAGTTTAGTATTTTAGCTTGTATTTTAGCTTGTATTTTAGTTTAGTATTTGAGCTTGTATTTTAGTGTAGTATTTTAGTGTAGTATTTTAGCTTGTATTTTTAGTTTAGTATTTTAGTGTAGTATTTTTAGTTTAGTATTTTTAGTGTAGTATTTTAGGCTTGTATTTTTAGCTTGTATTTTAGTTTAGTATTTGAGCTTGTATTTTTAGTGTAGTATTTTAGCCTGTATTTTAGTGTAGTATTTTTAGCCTGTATTTTAGCCTGTATTTTAGCCTGTATTTTAGTTTAGTATTTGAGCTTGTATTTTAGCTTGTATTTTAGCTTGTATTTTAGTTTAGTATTTTAGTTTAGTATTTGAGCTTGTATTTTAGCTAGTATTTTCGTTTAGTTTTTAGCTTGTATTTTAGCCTGTATTTTAGCCTGTATTTTAGTTTAGTATTTTAGTTTAGTATTTGAGCTTGTATTTTTAGTTTAGAATTTTAGTTTAGTATTTTTATGTATGTATTTTAGTTTAGAATTTTAGTTTAGTATTTTTAGCTTGTATTTTATTTTAGTATTTTATCTTGTATTTTAGTTTAGAATTTTAGTTTAGTATTTTAGTTTAGTATTTTTAGCTTGTATTTTAGTTTAGAATTTTAGTTTTTTAGTATTTTAGCATGTATTTTTAGTTTAGAATTTTTAGTTTAGTATTTTTAGTTTAGTATTTTAGCTTGTATTTTTGGTTTAGAATTTTAGTTTAGTATTTTTAGCATGTATTTTAGTTTAGAATTTTAGTTTAGTATTTTTAGCTTGTATTTTAGTTTAGTATTTGAGCTTGTATTTTTAGTTTAGTATTTTTAGTTTAGTATTTTTAGCCTGTATTTTTAGCCTGTATTTTAGATTATTATTTTAGCTTGTATTTAGTTTAGTATTTGAGCTTGTATTTTAG
The DNA here is from genome assembly GCF_021184085.1 of Oncorhynchus gorbuscha. Lineage (NCBI taxonomy): Eukaryota > Metazoa > Chordata > Actinopteri > Salmoniformes > Salmonidae > Oncorhynchus > Oncorhynchus gorbuscha. The sequence goes on along the minus strand of NW_025745404.1, from coordinate 7,805 downwards.
TTTAGTATTTTAGTTTAGTATTTTAGCCTGTATTTTAGATTATTATTTTAGCTTGTATTTTTAGCCTGTATTTTAGTTTAGTATTTTAGCTTAGTATTTTAGCCTGTATTTTAGTTTAGTATTTTTAGCTTAGTATTTTAGCCTGTATTTTAGTTTAGTATTTTAGCTTAGTATTTTTAGCCTGTATTTTAGTTTAGTATTTTAGTTTAGTATTTTAGCCTGTATTTTTGATTATTATTTTAGCCTGTATTTTAGTTTAGTATTTTAGTTGAGTATTTTAGCCTGTATTTTAGTTTAGTATTTTAGTTTAGTATTTTTAGCCTGTATTTTAGTTTAGTATTTTAGCTTGTATTTTAGAATATTATTTTAGCCTGTATTTTTAGTTTAGTATTTTAGTTTAGTATTTTAGCTTGTATTTTAGTTTAGTATTTTAGTTTAGTATTTTAGCTTGTATTTTTAGTTTAGTATTTTAGATTATTATTTTAGCCTGTATTTTTAGTTTAGTATTTTAGCCTGTATTTTAGTTTAGTATTTTAGTTTAGTATTTTAGCCTGTATTTTAGATTATTATTTTAGCCTGTATTTTAGTTTAGTATTTTAGCCTGTATTTTAGTTTAGCCTGTATTTTAGATGATTATTTTAGCCTGTATTTTAGTTTAGTATTTGAGCTTGTATTTTAGTTTAGTATTTGAGCTTGTATTTTAGTTTAGTATTTTAGCCTGTATTTTAGTTTTTTTTAGCCTGTATTTTAGTTTGTATTTTAGCCTTTTTTAGTATTTTAGCCTTGTATTTTTAGTATTTTAGTTTAGTATTTTAGCCTGTATTTTAGTTTATTATTTTTGAGCTTTGTATTTTAGTTTGTATTTTAGTTTAGTATTTTAGCCTGTATTTTAGTTTAGTATTTTTTAGCTTAGTATTTTAGTTTAGTATTTTAGTTTGTATTTTAGCTTTATTTTAGTTTAGTATTTTAGCCTGAATTTTAGTTTAGTATTTTAGTTTAGTATTTTAGCTTGTATTTGCTTGATTTAGTTTTAGTTTAGTATTTTAGCTTGTATTTTAGTTTAGAATTTTAGTTTAGTATTTTAGCTTGTATTTTAGTTTAGTATTTTAGTTTTAGTATTTTAGTTTAGTATTTTAGTTTAGTATTTTAGCCTGTATTTTAGCCTGTATTTTAGTTTAGTATTTTAGCCTGTATTTTAGTTTAGTATTTTAGTTAGTATTTTAGTTTAGTATTTTAGCCTGTATTTTAGATTATTATTTTAGCTTGTATTTTATTTTTTAGATTATTATTTTAGCTTGTATTTTAGCCTGTATTTTAGTTTAGTATTTTAGTTAGTATTTTAGTATTTTTAGTTTTTAGCTATTTTTAGCCTGTATTTTAGTTTAGTATTATTATATTTTAGCTTGATTATTATTTTAGCCTGTATTTTAGTTTAGTATTTTAGTTGGAGTATTTTAGCCTGTATTTTAGTTTAGTATTTTAGTTTAGTATTTTAGCCTGTATTTTAGCCTGTATTTTAGTAGTTTTTAGCTTTAGTATTTTAGCCTGTATTTTTAGTTTTTAGTATATTTAGTTTAGTAGTATTTTAGATTATTATTTTAGCCTGTATTTTAGTTTAGTATTTTAGCCTGTATTTTTAGTTTTTAGTTTAGTATTTTAGCCTCTGTATTTTAGATTATTATTTTAGCCTGTATTTTAGTTTAGTATTTTAGCCTGTATTTTTATTTAGCCTGTATTTTAGATTATTATTTTAGCCTGTATTTTAGTTTAGTATTTGGAGCTTGTATTTTAGTTTAGTATTTGAGCTTGTATTTTAGTTTAGTATTTTAGCCTGTATTTTAGTTTAGTATTTTAGCCTGTATTTTAGTTTAGTATTTTAGCCTGTATTTGATTTTAGTATTTGATTAGTATTTTAGCCTGTATTTTTAGATTATTATTTAGTTTAGTATTTTAGCCTGTATTTTAGTTAGTATTTTAGCCTGTATTACAGATTATTATTTTAGCCTGTGTATTTTAGTTTAATTATTTTTAGCCTGTATTTCAGTTTAGTATTTTAGCCTGTATTTTTAGTTTAGTATTTTAGCCTGTATTTTAGTTTAGTATTTGAGCTTGTATTTTTAGCTTGTATTTTAGCCTGTATTTTAGCCTGTATTTTAGTTTAGTATTTTTAGTTTAGTATTTTAGCTTGTATTTTAGATTATTATTTTAGCCTGTATTTTAGTTTAGTATTTTAGCCTGTATTTTTAGTTTAGTATTTTAGTTTAGTATTTTAGCCTTATTTTAGTTTAGTATTTTAGCTTGTATTTTAGTTTATTATTTGAGCCTGTATTTTTAGTTTAGTATTTTAGCTGTATTTTTAGTTTTTTAGTTTTTTAGCCTGTATTTTAGTATTTTAGCCTGTATTTTAGTTTAGTATTTTAGCCTGTATTTTTAGCCTGTATTTTTAGTTTATATTTTAGTTTAGTATTTTAGCCTGTATTTTAGATTATTATTTTAGCTTGTATTTTAGCCTGTATTTTAGTTTAGTATTTTTAGTTTAGTATTTTAGTTTAGTATTTTAGATTATTATTTTAGCTTGTATTTTAGCCTGTATTTTAGTTTAGTATTTGTATTTTGGTTTAGTATTTTTAGCCTGTATTTTAGTTTAGTATTTTAGCCTGTATTTTTAGCCTTTTTAGTTTAGTATTTTAGCCTGTATTTTAGCCTGTATTTTAGTTTAGTATTTTTAGCCTGTATTTTAGTTTAGTATTTTAGCCTGTATTTTTTGAGTTTTTTGTATTTTAGCCTGTATTTTAGTTTAGTATTTTAGCTTGTATTTTAGATTATTATTTAGCCTGTATTTTTAGCCTGTTAGTATTTTAGCCTGTGTATTTTAGTTTATTATTTATATTTAGCCTGTATTTTTAGATTATTATTAGTATTTTAGCCTGTATTTTAGTTTAGTATATTTTTAGTGTATTTTAGATTATTATTTTTTAGCCTGTATTTTAGTTTTTAGCCTGTATTATTATTTTAGCCTGTATTTTAGTTTAGTATTTTATTTTGGCCTGTATTTTAGTTTATTATTTTAGCCTGTATTTTTTTTAGTTGTATTTAGCCTGTATTTTAGTTTAGTATTTTTAGCCTGTATTTTAGTTTAGTATTTTAGTTTAGTATTTTAGCTTGTATTTTAGCCTGTATTTAGCCTGTATTTTAGTTTAGTATTTTAGTTTAGTATTTTAGCTTGTATTTTTTTAGTATTTTTATTTTAGCCTTATTTTAGTTTAGTATTTTAGCCTGTATTTTTAGTTTAGTATTTTAGTTTAGTATTTTAGTTTAGTATTTTTAGATTAGCTTGTATTTTTAGCTTAGTAGTATTTAGCCTGTATTTTAGTTTAGTATTTTTAGCCTATTTTAGTTTGTATTTTAGCTTGTTTTTAGTATTTTTAGTTTAGTTTTTAGTTTAGTATTTTAGTTTAGTATTTTTTTGATTATTTTTAGCTTGTATTTTAGCCTGTATTTTAGTTTAGTATTTTAGCTTGTATTTTAGCTTGTATTTTAGTTTAGTATTTGAGCTTGTATTTTGAGTGTAGTATTTTTAGTTTAGTATTTTTAGCTTGTATTTTAGTTTAGTATTTTAGTGTAGTATTTTAGTTTAGTATTTTAGTGTAGTATTTTAGCTTGTATTTTAGCTTGTATTTTAGTTTAGTATTTGAGCTTGTATTTTAGTGTAGTATTTTAGCCTGTATTTTAGTGTAGTATTTTAGCCTGTATTTTTAGCCTGTATTTTAGCCTGTATTTTTAGTTTAGTATTTGAGCTTGTATTTTAGCTTGTATTTTAGCTTGTATTTTAGTTTAGTATTTTAGTTTAGTATTTGAGCTTGTATTTTAGCTAGTATTTTCGTTTAGTTTTTAGCTTGTATTTTAGCCTGTATTTTAGCCTGTATTTTAGTTTAGTATTTTAGTTTAGTATTTAGCTTGTATTTTGGTTTAGAATTTTAGTTTGAAACATTTTTATATATTTTAGTTTAAATTTAGTTTAGTATTTTAGCTTGTATTTTATTTTATTTTTAGCTTGTATTTTAGTTTAGAATTTTAGTTTAGTATTTTAGTTTAGTATTTTAGTTTGTATTTTTTTAGAATTTAGTTTAGTATTTTAGCCTATTTTAGTTTAGAATTTTAGTTTAGTATTTTTAGTTTAGTATTTTAGCTTGTATTTTAGTTTAGAATTTTAGTTTAGTATTTTAGCATGTATTTTAGTTTAGAATTTTAGTTTAGTATTTTAGCTTGTATTTTAGTTTAGTATTTGAGCTTGTATTTTAGTTTAGTATTTTAGTTTAGTATTTTTAGCCTGTATTTTAGCCTGTATTTTAGATTATTATTTTAGCTTGTATTTTAGTTTAGTATTTGAGCTTGTATTTTAGTTTAGTATTTTAGTTTAGTATTTTAGCCTGTATTTTAGATTATTATTTTAGCTTGTATTTTAGCCTGTATTTTAGTTTAGTATTTTAGCTTAGTATTTTAGCCTGTATTTTAGTTTAGTATTTTAGCTTAGTATTTTAGCCTGTATTTTAGTTTAGTATTTTAGCTTAGTATTTTAGCCTGTATTTTAGTTTAGTATTTTAGTTTAGTATTTTAGCCTGTATTTTAGATTATTATTTTAGCCTGTATTTTAGTTTAGTATTTTAGTTGAGTATTTTAGCCTGTATTTTAGTTTAGTATTTTAGTTTAGTATTTTAGCCTGTATTTTAGTTTAGTATTTTAGCTTGTATTTTAGAATATTATTTTAGCCTGTATTTTAGTTTAGTATTTTAGTTTAGTATTTTAGCTTGTATTTTAGTTTAGTATTTTAGTTTAGTATTTTAGCTTGTATTTTAGTTTAGTATTTTAGATTATTATTTTAGCCTGTATTTTAGTTTAGTATTTTAGCCTGTATTTTAGTTTAGTATTTTAGTTTAGTATTTTAGCCTGTATTTTAGATTATTATTTTAGCCTGTATTTTAGTTTAGTATTTTAGCCTGTATTTTAGTTTAGCCTGTATTTTAGATGATTATTTTAGCCTGTATTTTAGTTTAGTATTTGAGCTTGTATTTTAGTTTAGTATTTGAGCTTGTATTTTAGTTTAGTATTTTAGCCTGTATTTTAGTTTAGTATTTTAGCCTGTATTTTAGTTTAGTATTTTAGCCTGTATTTTAGATTATTATTTTAGCTTGTATTTTAGTTTAGTATTTTAGTTTAGTATTTTAGCCTGTATTTTAGATTATTATTTTAGCCTGTATTTTAGTTTAGTATTTTAGTTTAGTATTTTAGCCTGTATTTTAGTTTAGTATTTTAGCCTGTATTTTAGTTTAGTATTTTAGTTTAGTATTTTAGCTTGTATTTTAGTTTAGTATTTTAGTTTAGTATTTTAGCCTGTATTTTAGCCTGTATTTTAGTTTAGTATTTTAGCCTGTATTTTAGCCTGTATTTTAGTTTAGTATTTTAGTTTAGTATTTTAGCCTGTATTTTAGATTATTATTTTAGCTTGTATTTTAGCCTGTATTTTAGTTTAGTATTTTAGTTTAGTATTTTAGTTTAGTATTTTAGCCTGTATTTTAGATTATTATTTTAGCTTGTATTTTAGCCTGTATTTTAGTTTAGTATTTTAGCCTGTATTTTAGTTTTAGCCTGTATTTTAGCCTGTATTTTTAGTTTAGTATTTTAGCCTGTATTTTAGTTTAGTATTTTAGTTTAGTATTTTAGATTATTATTTTAGCCTGTATTTTAGTTTAGTATTTTAGCCTGTATTTTAGTTTAGTATTTTAGCCTGTATTTTAGTTTAGTATTTTAGTTTAGTATTTTAGCCTGTATTTTAGATTATTATTTTAGCCTGTATTTTAGTTTAGTATTTTAGCCTGTATTTTAGATTATTATTTTAGCCTGTATTTTAGTTTAGTATTTTAGCCTGTATTTTAGTTTAGTATTTTAGTTTAGTATTTTAGCCTGTATTTTAGATTATTATTTTAGCCTGTATTTTAGTTTAGTATTTTAGCCTGTATTTTAGATTATTATTTTAGCCTGTATTTTAGTTTAGTATTTTAGCCTGTATTTCAGTTTAGTATTTTAGCCTGTATTTTAGTTTAGTATTTTAGCCTGTATTTTAGTTTAGTATTTGAGCTTGTATTTTAGCTTGTATTTTAGCCTGTATTTTAGCCTGTATTTTAGTTTAGTATTTTAGTTTAGTATTTTAGCTTGTATTTTAGATTATTATTTTAGCCTGTATTTTAGTTTAGTATTTTAGCCTGTATTTTAGTTTAGTATTTTAGTTTAGTATTTTAGTTTAGTATTTTAGCTTGTATTTTAGTTTAGTATTTGAGCCTGTATTTTAGTTTAGTATTTGAGCTTGTATTTTAGCTTGTATTTTAGCCTGTATTTTAGTTTAGTATTTTAGTTTAGTATTTTAGTTTAGTATTTTAGCTTGTATTTTAGATTATTATTTTAGCTTGTATTTTAGCCTGTATTTTAGATTAGTATTTGAGCTTGTATTTTGAGTGTAGTATTTTAGTGTAGTATTTTAGCTTGTATTTTAGTTTAGTATTTTAGTGTAGTATTTTAGTTTAGTATTTTAGTGTAGTATTTTAGCTTGTATTTTAGCTTGTATTTTAGTTTAGTATTTGAGCTTGTTTTTTAGTGTAGTATTTTAGCCTGTATTTTAGCCTGTATTTTAGTTTAGTATTTGAGCTTGTATTTTAGCTTGTATTTTAGTTTAGTATTTTAGTTTAGTATTTGAGCTTGTATTTTAGCTAGTATTTTCGTTTAGTTTTTTAGCTTGTATTTTAGCCTGTATTTTAGCCTGTATTTTAGTTTAGTATTTTAGTTTAGTATTTGAGCTTGTATTTTAGCTTGTATTTTAGTTTAGTATTTGAGCTTGTATTTTAGCCTGTATTTTAGCCTGTATTTTAGATTGTATTTGAGCTTGTATTTTAGTTTAGTATTTGAGCTTGTATTTTAGCTTGTATTTTAGTTTAGTATTTGAGCTTGTATTTTAGCCTGTATTTTAGCCTGTATTTTAGATTGTATTTTAGCCTGTATTTTAGATTGTATTTGAGCTTGTATTTTAGTTTAGTATTTGAGCTTGTATTTTAGCTTGTATTTTAGTTTAGTATTTTAGCCTGTATTTTAGTTTAGTATTTTAGCTAGTATTTTAGCCTGTATTTTAGCTAGTATTTTAGCCTGTATTTTAGCTAGTATTTTAGCCTGTATTTTAGCTTGTATTTTAGCCTGTATTTTAGCTAGTATTTTAGCCTGTATTTTAGCTTGTATTTCTAGCCTGTATTTTAGCCTGTATTTTAGCTTAGTATTTTAGCCTGTATTTTTAGCTTGTATTTTAGCTAGTATTTTAGCCTGTGTTTTAGCCTGTATTTTAGCCTGTATTTTTAGCCTGTATTTTAGCCTGTATTTTTAGCTAGTATTTTAGCTAGTATTTTAGCCCTGTATTTTAGTTTAGTATTTTAGCCTGTATTTTGGCCCAGTATTTTTGGCTAGTATTTTGGCTAGTATTTTAGCCTGTAATATTTTTAAGCTAGTATTTTAGCCTGTATTTTAGCTAGTATTTTAGCTAGTATTTTAGCCTGTATTTTTAGCTGAGTATTTTAGCTAATTATTTTAGCCTGTATTTTAGCTAGTATTTTGGCCTGTATTTTAGCTAGTATATTAGCTAGTATTTTAGCCTGTAGCTTTAGCCTGTATTTTAGCCTGTATTTTAGCTAGTATTTTAGCCTGTATTTTGGCTTAGTATTTTAGCCTGTATTTTAGCCTGTATTTTAGCTAGTATTTTAGCCTGTATT